>NC_069504.1:519710891-519789565 GCF_027579735.1 Bombina bombina
AGGAACGTTTTCAGTGGATACCAGACCTTCACACATGCAGCTGCATGTACTGTACTCAAAAGTAACTGCGCAATAATGGCGCGAAAATGAGGCTCTGCCTACTACAGAGAAAGGCCCTTCCTGACTGGGAAGGTGTCTTAACAAGTGCCTGGCGCTAAAAACGTTCCCCAATATTAAAAAAGTGTGAAATTCACTTCAAAATGCATATAATATTTAAATAAAGCAATCGATTTTGCCCCTAAAAGTGTCCACCAGTTTATAGCCCATAATAAGCCCTTTATTCTGTTTGAGTCTTAAGAAAATGGCTTACCGATCCCCATGAGGGAAAAATGACAGCCCTCCAGCATTACATAGTCTTGCTAGAAAAATGGCTAGTCATACCTTAAGCAGAAAAGTCTGCAAACTGTTGCCCCCAACTGAAGTTCTCTCAGCTCAACAGTCCTGTGTGGGAACAGCAATTGATTTTAGTTACTGCTGCTAAAATCATACTCCTCTTTTAAACAGAACTCTTCATCTCTTTCTGTTTCAGAGTAAATAGTAAAAACCAGCACTATTTTAAAATAACAAACTCTTGATAGAAGAATAAAAAACTACAACTAAACACCACATACTCTTCACCATCTCCATGGAGATGCTACTTGTTCAGAGCGGCAAAGAGAATGACTGGGGGGGCGGAGCCTGGGAGGGACTATATGGACAGCTTTTGCTGTGCTCATTGCCATTTCCTGTTGGGGAAGAGAATATTCCCACAAGTTATGGATGACGCCGTGGACCGGACACACCAATGTTGGAGAAATGGCCAGGAACATAAGATTACAATAAAATGAAGATATCAAGAATAGAAGGGATATCTTCAAATACTCATAATTTGAGATTTGTATTACAATGTAATCCCAACTTTGATTCGTGATTCTTATTTTAAAATAACAAGAAAAGAGAATTAGAGTATCCATATAAATATCGATCAATGTGAATGTATTATGTAATGTTATGTCCAGGTTTGTAGACAAAGGTAAATTTAAATGAGACATACCATGCTGTGACAAACCCTGGCTTGAGGTTCCAGCACCAACATCCATATCTGTAAAATATTCAATCAGGATTGGATATCATTAATACAAATCAGGCACAAGGCCGGCTCATGTAACCCGAATCACCTATAAATAATGAACATAACAAAATGACAAATATTAAAAATATCGTTCAAATTATTATATTAAAATACAATTCATTTGTGTACACGAAAATCCCCTAAAATAAAAATTTTCATAAAAAAAAAAATGATATGTTTAAATCGCATTCTCTATCTGCCAATTTAAGCTAGGACATGCTACCTATGCGTATTTCGCATAAACCAGACATTTGCTAAAAGAGAAAGAAATGGTTAAATTGCATCCTAGAGCTGCCTATTTAAGCTAAGACATGCTACATATCTGTTTGGAGCTAAAACTAGACATTTGCAGATAGAGACAATGACATGGTTAAATCGCATTCTCTATCTGCCCATTTAAGCTAAGACATGCTACCTATGCGTATTTCGCATAAACCAGACATTTGCTAAAAGAGAAAGAAATGGTTAAATTGCATCCTAGAGCTGCCCATTTAAGCTAAGACATGTTACATATCTGTTTGGAGCTAAAACTAGACATTTGCGGAAAGAGACAATGACATGGTTAAAGCGCATTCTTTATCAGCCCATTTAAGCTAAGACATGCTGGGCCTCGTCCGTGGGGTTACGTAACAGCGTAATGAGCCAAGGCCGGCTCATGTAACCCGAATCACCTATAAATAATGAACATAACAAAATGACAAATATTAAAAATATCGTTCAAATTATTATATTAAAATACAATTCATTTGAGTACACGAAAATCCCCTAAAATAAAAATTTTCATTAAAAAAAATTATCGGCTAAATTACAAGTTTTGTCGGTAAAAACTTGCGTTGCTAACAAGCCTTTTTTTCCAGCGCTCACTTTAAACAACGCTGGTATTACAAGTTTTGTGAATGGCTGCGTTAGCCTCAGAAAAGTGAGCGTTGAGCAAATTTAGCGCCACTTCTCACTGTAATACCAGCGTTGCTTACGGTAGCGGTAAGCTGGCAAAACGTGCTCGTGCACGATTTCCCCCTAGGATACAATGGGGCTGAGCTGGCTGAAAAAAAACCTTACACCTGCAAAAAAGCAGTGTTCAGCTCCTAACGCAGCCCCATTGTTTCCTATGGGAAAATACTTTCTAAGTCTACACCTAACACCCTAACATGAACCCCGAGTCTAAACACCCCTAACCTTACACTTATTAACCCCTAATCTGCCATCCCCGACATCCTCGACACCTGCATTATATTATTAACCCCTAATCTGCCGCTCCAGACACCGCCGCCACCTACATTATACTTATGAACCCCTAATCTGCTGCCCCTAACATCGCCGACACCTACATTATATTTATTAACCCCTAATCTGCCGCCCCCAACATCGCCACCACCTACCTACAATTATTAACCCCTAATCTGCCGCCTCCAACGTCGCCGCTACTATATTAAATGTATTAACCCCTAAACCTAAGTCTAACCCTAACCCTAACACCCCCCTAACTTAAATCTATCTAAATAAAAATATTATAATTAAATAAATTATTCCTATTTAAAACTAAATACTTACCTATAAAATAAACCCTTATATAGCTACAATATAACTAATAGTTACATTGTAGCTATTTTAGAATTTATTTTTATTTTACAGGCAACTTTTTATTTATTTTAACTAGGCGCAATAGTTATTAAATAGTTATTAACTATTTAATAACTACCTAGCTAAAATAAATTCAAAAGTACCTGTAAAATAAACCCTAACTTAAGTTACAATTACACCTAACACTACTCTATAATTAAATTAATTACCTAAACTACCTACAATTAAATACAATTAAATTAAATAAACTAAATTACGAAAAAAACAAACACTAAATTACATAAAATAAAAAAGAAATTGCAATATTTTAAATTAATTACACCTAATTTAATTCCCCTAATAAAATAAAAAAGCCCCCCAAAATAATAAACTTCCCTACCCTACACTAAATTACAAATAACCCTTAAAAGGGCCTTTTGCGGGGCATTGCCCCAAAGTAATCAGCTCTTTTACCAGCCCTTAAAAGTGCTTTTTGCGGGGCATTGCCCCAAAGTAATCAGCTCTTTTACCTGTAAAAAAAAGAAATACAATACCCCCCCAACATTACAACCCACCACCCACACACCCCTACTCTAAAACCCACCCGATCCCCCTTAAAAAAACCTAACACTACCCCATTGAAGATCACCCTACCTTGAGCCGTCTTCACCCAGCCGGGCACCACTGGTCATCCGATGGGGCAGAAGAGGACATCCGGACCGGCAGAAGTCTTCATCCTATCTGGGCAGAAGAGGACATCCGGACCGGTAGACATCTTCATCCAAGCGGCATCTTCTATCTTCATCCATCCGACGAGGAATGGCTCCATCTTGAAGACCTCCAGCGCGGAACATACATCTCGGCCGACGACTACCCGACGAATGGCTGGTCCTTTAAATTACGTCATCCAAGATGGCGTCCCTCGAATTCCGATTGGCTGATAGGATTCTATAAGCCAATCGGAATTAAGGTAGGAAAAATCTGATTGGCTGATTGAATCAGCCAATCGGATTGAACTTCAATCCGATTGGCTAATTAAATCAACCAATCGGATTTTTCCTACCTTAATTCTGATTGGCTGATAGAATCCTATCAGCCAATCGGAATTCGAGGGACGCCATCTTGGATGACATCATTTAAAGGACCAGCCATTCGTAGGGTAGTCGTCGGCCGAGAAGGATGTTCCGCGCTGGAGGTCTTCAAGATTGAGCCGTTCCTCGTCGGATGGATGAAGATAGAAGATGCCGCTTGGATGAAGATGTCTTCCGGTCCAGATGTCCTCTTCTGCCCGGATAGGATGAAGACTTCTGCCGGTCCGGATGACCAGTGGTGCCCGGCTGGGTGAAGACGGCTCAAGGTAGGGTGATCTTCAATGGGGTAGTGTTAGGTTTTTTTAAGGGGGATCGGGTGGGTTTTAGAGTAGGGGTGTGTGGGTGGTGGGTTGTAATGTTGGGGGGGGGATATTGTATTTCTTTTTTTTACAGGTAAAAGAGCTGATTACTTTGGGGCAATGCCCCGCAAAAAGCCCTTTTAAGGGCTGGTAAAAGAGCTGATTACTTTGGGGCAATGCCCTGCAAAAGGCACTTTTAAGGGCTATTTGTAATTTAGTGTAGGGTAGGGAAGTTTATTATTTTGGGGGGCTTTTTTATTTTATTAGGGGGATTAGATTAGGTGTAATTAGTTTAAAATATTGTAATTTCTTTTTTAATTTATGTAATTTAGTGTTTTTGTTTTTTTTCGTAATTTAGTTTATTTAATTTAATTGTAGATAGTTTAGGTAATTAATTTAATTATAGAGTAGTGTTAGGTATAATTGTAACTTAGGTTAGGGTTTATTTTACAGGTACTTTTGTATTTATTTTAGCAAGGTAGTTATTAAATAGTTAATAACTATTTAATAACTATTGTGCCTAGTTAAAATAAATACAGTTGCCTGTAAAATAAAAATAAATCCTAAAATAGCTACAATGTAACTATTAGTTATATTGTAGCTATCTTAGGGTTTATTTTATAGGTAAGTATTTAGTTTTAAATAGGAATAATTTATTTAATTATAGTAATTTTATTTAGATTTATTAAAAATAGATTTAAGTTAGGGGGGTGTTAGGGTTAGGGTTAGACTTAGGTTTAGGGGTTAATACATTTAATATAGTAGCAGCGACGTTGGGGGCGGCAGATTAGGGGTTAATAAATGTAGGTAGGTGGCGGCGATGTTAGGGACAGCAGATTAGGGGTTAATAACAAATTTTATAGTGTTTGCGAGGCAGGAGTGCGGCGGTTTAGGGGTTAATACATTTATTATAGTGGCGGCAATGTCCGGTCGGCAGATTAGGGGTTAATAATTGTAGTTAGGTGGCGGCGACGTTGGGGGCGACAGATTAGGGGTTAATAAATATAATGTAGGTGTCGGCGATGTTAGGGGCAGCAGATTAGGGGTTCATAGGTATTATGTAGGTGGCGGCGATGTCCGGTCGGCAGATTAGGGGTGTCAGGGTTCCTTGCAAGTTCTCTACCTTTAACTGGTTTCATCCTTAATTAACTTTAGTGCTATAAAGGCACCTCCCCCTCCTAGACTCATTGCTTGGTTATTTTGTTAGTAGTATACAGCAAGTATTACCTCCAGATCCAAGCCAGCTTTCTAGCTAACCTTCCTGCTGGTTCTACAGGACAATCCGGTTCCTACTGCGTTTAGCAGCCACAGCCACTTCCAGTGTGGGCTCTTATTTGGCTCCCCTAGCCTGTCCCAGCTTACCTGCCACAACCGCCGGCAAACTTTCTTGTCTCCTGACACCCCTACAGAGCTGCGCTGCAGCTTCACTTCCACACAGCCGTCCGGTTCCAGCGCGGGTGACGTCATCATCTGCAGCCGCAGGTACAGCTCTCCCTATTCACCGCGCTCAGAGGACAAGGGGCTCCGGTGCACTAAACAACTTACTTGGTCAGCTCTCTCCACTTCCACGGCTCCTGTGTTCTATCTACCACTCCAGTGGAGACAGGTCGTATGGTATATTCATTGCATAGTAACAGACTGTCATTTAACTTAATACCGCAACTGCTAGCTGCCTATTCATACTGACTTGTAAGAACTGTTGAAGTTGATATAATCTGTATCTAAATCTGTTATATATATATATTTCACTGTTATGCCCTGAAACTGCTCTTTGTGCTCCTGAGAATTATGAGTACAAACTAATAAGGGCCAAATCAATACACAGTGTTTACACTCTTTTGGGCCTCCTGTGTAAAACCCTGTGTAACATTACCACAAGTTAAATTGATACAAGTTGTGATTCCTAGAAAACAGAGGTTCAAATTTCTAAGATAATACTCACCTTGACATAATAACCAAGCCGTAAAATGACCTCTGAGGACATAACAGATCAGATTACTAATATGTCACAGCGTATTGATAACCTTACACAGACTGTAAGAGAATTGCAGAGTGATAACGAAACAGTTAAAACCTGTATCAGAGACCTTTATAATACCAAGACTAACCCCCCTGTACAGGCACCTGATCCACAGGTCAGCCTGCCAGAAAAGTTTTCAGGTAATAGGTCTCTGTTCAGGGAGTTCAAAAACTCTTGTCTCCTGCTGTTTGAGTTAAAACCAAACACATACAGGACTGACAGACTGAAAGTGCTTACTATTATTTCCTTCTTAAGGGCAGAGCCTCGTGCATGGGCTGACACTTACTATGAGATTCAAGATCTCATTTTGAACTCTTTAGATGATTTCTTGAAGGAGATGTCATCATTATACGATGATCCCTTCAAACAAAGCTCAGCTGAGGCTTCGATAAGAGCTTTGAAACAGAACAGGCAACCTGTAGAGGATTACATTGCCCAGTTCAAAATTCATGCCAAGGATTCCCAATGGAATGAACCATCCCTGAAAAACCACTTCCGGATAGGATTATCTGACGACATCAAGGATGAGTTATCCAGGATTGGTATCCCCTCTTCTCTTGAAGATCTTTATACTCTATCGATCACAATCGACAGAAGGATCAGGGAGCGCCGACATGAGAAGGCAGGACATACTATCACCACAAGGAAAATCACTTCACAAATTACACATAGGGAACAAGATGTGGAGATTCCAATGGAGATCGGAGTAATTAAGGGACCCCTTTCCCAACAAGAAAAGAACAGACGGCGTCTCCTGAATCTTTGTTTGTACTGCGCCGCCAGAGACCATGAAGTGAAGGGATGCCCTCTTTTGATTAAGCAAAAGTCGGGTAGGTCTAAAAACACTTTACGTTACCATAACCTGAAGGATAAGAACAGTACTTATGTTTTTTTATCTCTCTCCCTACAGTGGCAACTTCACAAAGTCAAAACTGAAGCACTAATTGACACAGGAGCGAGTGGTAATTTCATTGACCTTGAGTACGTAAGGGCCAATAAAATACCTGTTGTGGCAAAACCTTCTCCTGTCTTTTTTAACGTTGTTGATGGTTCTCCTCTCTCCTCAGGTCCAGTAAATCAACAAACCGTGCCGTTAATAATGTGTACCAGTACAGGTCATAGTGAAACTATAAGTTTTAATGTAATCACATCTCCTATGTTCCCCCTCATTTTAGGTATTCCCTGGTTAAAGACACACAAACCTACATTGAATTGGACTGACCTTTCCATTTCACTTTCTTCTACTTTTTGTATACAAACTTGCTGCACTAAACACCATATATCAGTAGTATCTGAACCTACACTACCCAACTGTTATCTAGAATACTCAGATGTATTTAGTAAAAAAGAAGCTCAATCTCTACCGCTTCATAGAGTATATGACTGCCCCATTGAGTTGTTACCAGGGTCTACTATACCCTACGGTCATATATATCCTTTATCAAAACCTGAGTTGGATCATCTAAAAAATTACTTACAGGAAAGTCTTGAGAAAGGCTTTATCAGACCTTCCACATCACCAGCAGGTGCTGGGATTTTCTTTGTAAGGAATAAGGATGATTCACTCAGGCCTATTATTGATTACAGGGAACTCAATAAACGTACAATAAAAAACAGGTACCCACTTCCATTAATACCAGAACTCATTGAGAGGTTGCGTGGAGCCAAGGTCTTCACAAAATTGGACATAAGAGGGGCCTACAACCTCGTCAGAATCCGTGCCGGCGACGAGTGGCTAACAGCCTTTAGAACCCGTTACGGGTTGTTTGAGTATGTTGTTATGCCATTCGGACTCTGCAATGCGCCGGCTACATTTCAGAACTTTATTAATGATATTTTTCGTGATATCTTAGATGTTTACATTGTGGTATATTTAGATGACATCCTTATATACTCACAAAACTTACAGGATCATATCAAACATGTCACAACAGTCCTCGATAGATTACGTACACATAGCCTTTATGCCAAGCTGGAGAAATGTTTATTCCATGTTGACCAGGTGTCCTTTCTGGGTTATCACATCAGCTCCACAGGTATTAAGATGGAAGAAACTAAAGTAAATTGCATTAGACAATGGCCTACTCCTAAGTGCAAAAAAGATATACAACGCTTCCTTGGGTTCGCAAACTTTTATCGTAAATTCATCCACAAATTTGCAGCACTGACTAAACCATTATCAGATCTCACAAAACAACACAATAAGTTTAATTGGTCAGAACTCACTCAAAAGGTCTTTGATACCCTAAAAAATCGATTCACCACCGCTCCAATACTTCAGTTCCCTGACACCGACTTACAGTTTATTCTGGAAGTCGATGCATCAGATTTTGCCCTGGGAGCTGTTCTCTCACAGAGGAAGTCTTATAAAGAACCTATTCACCCAGTAGCTTTTTTTTCAAGGATTATGACGGCCGCTGAACTGAACTATCCTGTTGGGGAGAAAGAACTCTTGGCAATAAAGAGTTCTTTTGACCATTGGCGTCACCTTTTGGAGGGTTCAACACATCCCATTGTCATCCTCACAGATCATAAAAATCTGCAATACCTTCATATGAATAGGACTCTCTCATCAAGACAACTCAGATGGAGTCTTTACTTTTCAAGATTTCAATATGTCATTACTTATAGGCCCGGATCAAAAAACGCCAAGGCAGACGCTCTTTCAAGAATGTACGAAAAACCCATTTCAGACAACCTTCCATCAACTGTGATACCAAAGGAGAATATCATAGCTTCCCTTGTTCTGAAGCCATTTGAAATCCAGTCTTCACAAGATAGTGATTCTTCCAAACCAACTAAACTACTACAAAAGGCTGAAGATGGCTTATACTACCATAAGCAACTTCTATATGTTCCGCCTGATTTAAGAAACACTGTTCTCAATTCTGTTCATGACTCTCCATTGGCAGGACATCTAGGTGTCCACAAAACTTTGTCTCTTCTGAGACGTTCTTATTGGTGGTCTTCACTCGTAACTTCAGTTAAACGTTACATCTCCCACTGTGTTACGTGTTCTAGTTCTAAACCCTCCCATATGAGACCTATAGGATTGCTACAACCCAATCCTATACCAACTAAGCCATGGACTGACGTCTCTCTTGATTTCATTGTAGACCTACCTAACTCATCTTCATACACCTGTATAATGGTAGTTGTAGATGTAATTTCTAAAATGGCTCACTTTATTCCAACCACCTCCATACCTAGTGCTTCCTTAACTTCACAACTTTTCATCAAAGAAATTATTCGTCTTCATGGAATCCCAACCAGTATACTCACAGAAAGAGGATCTCAGTTCTCCTCAAAATTCTGGAAGCAACTATGTGTAGCCTTACAAATTGAACAAAAACTTACCACTTCTTATCATCCCCAATGTAACGGACAAACTGAAAGGACCAATCAGTGGTTGGAACAGTACCTCCGCTGTTACTGTTCCCAGCAACAGGATTCCTGGTACTCGTTCCTCCCATTGGCTGAATTTGCATATAACAACACTCCAAATTCCTCTACCAGGTATAGCCCATTCTTCATCAACAACGGCATCCATCCAAGAAACCATATGCTCCCTAGAGTCGAATATAACTGTCCTCAAGTGAATGACACTATAAACGACATCTCACAGGCATTTACTGTCATACAAGATAATATTAGGCATGCTCAAGCATCCTATAAAAAACACTATGATCTCCGTCACAGACAACAACCTGAATATCGTATAGGTCAACTAGTTTGGTTATCCACGAAAAACTTAAAGCTTCATCTTCCCTCAAGGAAACTAACTAAACTTTTTGTTGGTCCTTTCCCAATTGTTGCTCTCCCAAATCCTGTTACAGTCACCTTAGAGCTGCCTCCCACCTACCGGATTCATCCGACCTTCCATGTGTCTCTTATTAAACCTTGTACCTCCTCTGCATCCGTTCCCGTCGTTGATCTTCCTAGCCACTCATTAACCGATGACCTTGAATATGAGGTTCACAGCATTCTGGACTCAAGACGCAGAGCCGGCCGTTTGGAATATCTGATCCACTGGAAGGGTTTTGATACGTCGGAGGACACTTGGGAACCAGCTACGAGTGTTACAGCCCCTCGTCTAGTCTCTCTTTTCCATCGCCGCAACCCTGAGAGGCCAGTTCCTTGAAACCTCGCTGAGGTTTCCTTGGGGGGGGGGACTCTGTCAGGGTTCCTTGCAAGTTCTGTACCTTTAACTGGTTTCATCCTTAATTAACTTTAGTGCTATAAAGGCACCTCCCCCTCCTAGACTCATTGCTTGGTTATTTTGTTAGTAGTATACAGCAAGTATTACCTCCAGATCCAAGCCAGCTTTCTAGCTAACCTTCCTGCTGGTTCTACAGGACAATCCGGTTCCTACTGCGTTTAGCAGCCACAGCCACTTCCAGTGTGGGCTCTTATTTGGCTCCCCTAGCCTGTCCCAGCTTACCTGCCACAACCGCCGGCAAACTTTCTTGTCTCCTGACACCCCTACAGAGCTGCGCTGCAGCTTCACTTCCACACAGCCGTCCGGTTCCAGCGCGGGTGACGTCATCATCTGCAGCCGCAGGTACAGCTCTCCCTATTCACCGCGCTCAGAGGACAAGGGGCTCCGGTGCACTAAACAACTTACTTGGTCAGCTCTCTCCACTTCCACGGCTCCTGTGTTCTATCTACCACTCCAGTGGAGACAGGTCGTATGGTATATTCATTGCATAGTAACAGACTGTCATTTAACTTAATACCGCAACTGCTAGCTGCCTATTCATACTGACTTGTAAGAACTGTTGAAGTTGATATAATCTGTATCTAAATCTGTTATATATATATATTTCACTGTTACGCCCTGAAACTGCTCTTTGTGCTCCTGAGAATTATGAGTACAAACTAATAAGGGCCAAATCAATACACAGTGTTTACACTCTTTTGGGCCTCCTGTGTAAAACCCTGTGTAACATTACCACAAGTTAAATTGATACAAGTTGTGATTCCTAGAAAACAGAGGTTCAAATTTCTAAGATAATACTCACCTTGACAAGGGGTTAATAATTTTTATTATAGTGTTTGCGATGTGGGGGGGCCTCGGTTTAGGGGTTAATAGGTAGTTTATGGGTGTTAGTGTACTTTGTAGCACTTTAGTTAAGCGCTTTATGTTCCGGCGTTAGCCCATAAAACTCTTAACTACTGACTTTTATATGCGGTAGGAGTCTTGGAGGTAGAGGCTGTACCGCTCACTTCTTCCAAGACTTGTAATACCAGCGTTAGAAAATCCCATTAAAAAGATAGGATACGCAATTGACGTAAGGGGATTTGCGGGATGGAAAAGTTGCGGAAGAAAAGTGAGCGGTACACATGTACCTGCCAAACTTGTAATACCAGCGGGCGTTAAAAATCAGCTCTTTTACCTGTAAAAAAAAGAAATACAATACCCCCCCAACATTACAACCCACCACCCACACACCCCTACTCTAAAACCTACCCGATCCCCCTTAAAAAAACCTAACACTACCCCATTGAAGATCACCCTACCTTGAGCCGTCTTCACCCAGCTGGGCACCACTGGTCATCCGATGGGGCAGAAGAGGACATCCGGACCGGCAGAAGTCTTCATCCTATCTGGGCAGAAGAGGACATCCGGACCGGAAGACATCTTCATCCAAGCGGCATCTTCTATCTTCATCCATCCGACGAGGAATGGCTCCATCTTGAAGACCTCCGGCGCGGAACATACATCTCGGCCGACGACTACCCGACGAATGGCTGGTCCTTTAAATTACGTCATCCAAGATGGCGTCCCTCGAATTCCGATTGGCTGATAGGATTCTATAAGCCAATCGGAATTAAGGTAGGAAAAATCCGATTGGTTGATTTAATCAGCCAATCGGATTGAACTTCAATCCGATTGGCTAATTAAATCAACCAATCGGATTTTTCCTACCTTAATTCTGATTGGCTGATAGAATCCTATCAGCCAATCGGAATTCGAGGGACGCCATCTTGGATGACATCATTTAAAGGACCAGCCATTCGTCGGGTAGTCGTTGGCCGAGAAGGATGTTCCGCGCCGGAGGTCTTCAAGATTGAGCCGTTCCTCGTCGGATGGATGAAGATAGAAGATGCCGCTTGGATGAAGATGTCTTCCGGTCCAGATGTCCTCTTCTGCCCGGATAGGATGAAGACTTCTGCCGGTGCGGATGTCTTCTTCTGCCCCATCGGATGACCAGTGGTGCCCGGCTGGGTGAAGACGGCTCAAGGTAGGGTGATCTTCAATGGGGTAGTGTTAGGTTTTTTTAAGGGGGGATTGGGTGGGTTTTAGAGTAGGGGTGTGTGGGTGGTGGGTTGTAATGTTGGGGGGGGGATATTGTATTTCTTTTTTTTACAGGTAAAAGAGCTGATTACTTTGGGGCAATGCCCCGCAAAAAGCCCTTTTAAGGGCTGGTAAAAGAGCTGATTACTTTGGGGCAATGCCCTGCAAAAGGCACTTTTAAGGGCTATTTGTAATTTAGTGTAGGGTAGGGAAGTTTATTATTTTGGGGGGCTTTTTTATTTTATTAGGGGGATTAGATTAGGTGTAATTAGTTTAAAATATTGTAATTTCTTTTTTAATTTATGTAATTTTGTGTTTTTGTTTTTTTTCGTAATTTATTTTATTTTATTTAATTGTAGATAGTTTAGGTAATTAATTTAATTATAGAGTAGTGTTAGGTGTAATTGTAACTTAGGTTAGGGTTTATTTTACAGGTACTTTTGTATTTATTTTAGCAAGGTAGTTATTAAATAGTTAATAACTATTTAATAACTATTGTGCCTAGTTAAAATAAATACAAAGTTGCCTGTAAAATAAAAATAAATCCTAAAATAGCTACAATGTAACTATTAGTTATATTGTAGCTATCTTAGGGTTTATTTTATAGGTAAGTATTTAGTTTTAAATAGGAATAATTTATTTAATTACAGATACTCGTCGACTTACAACCTATGCGACTTATGACCATCCATACTTACGACCATGTGTCGTACTGCAGACAGCAGTGCTTGTGTGCAGGCCATACGAGAGTGACTGTCATAAGCAGCAGCAGCAGCCTTCGCATGTGTCGCAGCCTCTCACCATGTTGCAGTCCAAAATACCTGTGATGTGTAGCAGCAGACCTATCTGCCTAAACCCTACATTAGACCATTTTATTTACATGCCGTAGATATATCGTCCGACTTACGTCCAAATCGTCTTACGACCGGACGGTCAGAACGTAATGCGGTCGTAAGTCGACGACTACCTGTATAGTAATTTTATTTACATTTATTAAAAATAGATTTAAGTTAGGGGGGTGTTAGGGTTAGGGTTAGACTTAGGTTTAGGGGTTAATACATTTAATATAGTAGCAGCGACGTTGGGGGCGGCAGATTAGGGGTTAATAAATGTAGGTAGGTGGCGGCGATGTTAGGGACAGCAGATTAGGGGTTAATAACAAATTTTATAGTGTTTGCGAGGCAGGAGTGCGGCGGTTTAGGGGTTAATACATTTATTATAGTGGCGGCAATGTCCGGTCGGCAGATTAGGGGTTAATAATTGTAGTTAGGTGGCGGCGACGTTGGGGGCGGCAGATTAGGGGTTAATAAATATAATGTAGGTGTCGGCGATGTTAGGGGCAGCAGATTAGGGGTTCATAGGTATAATGTAGGTGGCGGCGATGTCCGGTCGGCAGATTAGGGGTTAATAATTTTTATTATAGTGTTTGCGATGTGGGGGGGGGCCTCGGTTTAGGGGTTAATAGGTAGTTTATGGGTGTTAGTGTACTTTGTAGCACTTTAGTTAAGCGCTTTATGTTCCGGCGTTAGCCCATAAAACTCTTAACTTCTGACTTTTATATGCGGTAGGAGTCTTGGAGGTAGAGGCTGTACCGCTCACTTCTTCCAAGACTTGTAATACCAGCGTTAGAAAATCCCATTAAAAAGATAGGATACGCAATTGACGTAAGGGGATTTGCGGGATGGAAAAGTTGCGGAAGAAAAGTGAGCGGTACACCTGTACCTGCCAAACTTGTAATACCAGCGGGCGTTAAAAACGCTGCTTTTTATGGCTAACGCCAAACTCGTAATCTAGCCGTATATGTTTAAATCGCATTCTCTATCTGCCAATTTAAGCTAGGACATGCTACCTATGGGTATTTCGCATAAACCAGACATTTGCTAAAAGAGAAAGAAATGGTTAAATTGCATCCTAGAGCTGCCTATTTAAGCTAAGACATGCTACATATCTGTTTGGAGCTAAAACTAGACATTTGCAGAAAGAGACAATGACATGGTTAAATCGCATTCTCTATCTGCCCATTTAAGCTAAGACATGCTACCTATGCGTATTTCGCATAAACCAGACATTTGCTAAAAGAGAAAGAAATGGTTAAATTGCATCCTAGAGCTGCCCATTTAAGCTAAGACATGCTACATATCTGTTTGGAGCTAAAACTAGACATTTGCAGAAAGAGACAATGACATGGTTAAAGCGCATTCTCTATCTGCCCATTTAAGCTGACATGCTACCTATGCGTATTTTGCATAAACCAGACATTTGCTAAAAGAGAAAGAAATGGTTAAATTGCATCCTAGAGCTGCCCATTTAAGCTAAGACATGCTACATATCTGTTTGGAGCTAAAACTAGACATTTGCGGAAAGAGACAATGACATGGTTAAAGCGCATTCTCTATCTGCCCATTTAAGCTGACATGCTACCTAAGCGTATTTCGCATAAATCAGACATTTGCTAAAAGAGAAAGAAACGATTAAATGGCATCCTAGAGCTGCCCATTTAAGCTAAGACATGCTACATATCTGTTTGGAGCTAAAACTAGACATTTGTGGAAAGAGACAATGACATGGTTAAAGCGCATTCTCTATCTGCCCATTTAAGCTAAGACATGCTACCTATGCGTATTTCGCATAAACCAGGCATTTGCTAAAAGAGAAACAAACGGTTAAATTGCATCCTAGAGCTGCCCATTTAAGCTAAGACATGCTACATATCTGTTTGGAGCTAAAACTAGACATTTGCGGAAAGAGACAATGACATGGTTAAAGCGCATCCTATAGCTGCACATTTTGCACATTACACAAACACAACTGTTTTTTAAGACTATAGTGGCAATTGTCTAACTACTTAACCATGTTGTGCACAAGTACTCACCAACGAGCCACCAAGGGGGAAACTGTCTGCCCTCAAACTGCCGCCACAGGGACGACTGTCTGAGGATGCGGGCATCATGACAAGCCCCGCCGAAATTCGCACACACCTGCATAATCCGCATCCGTTCGTCACAAACAAACTGCACGTTGAGACTATGGAAGTGTTTGCGATTTCGGAAGGGCAAGTCATCTTCTGGAGCACGCAGCGTATATGTGGGTGCAATCTATTGCTCCCAAGACATTGGGCATTTGAGCTATTGCAAAGAATTCCCTCTTCAGGCACCTCCAATCAACATCATTTTGAGGGAATCCTATGTAACGCTTACTGACTCGTACCATGGCGTCCAGAAAGTTGTCAAAAACCACAGAGAAGGTACCCCGAGACAGCCCATGCATGTACCCCTCTCCGGATTGAAAACGTCCGGAGGCCAAGACGTGTATGCAACTTAGCATCTTGGTCATACCAGGGATTTCAGTCCGCATACGTCTACGTGGCTCCATATGAGGTTTAAGAACATCGTAAAGGCTAATGAGCCGTTTGCGATTGAGCCTATACTTGTCATAAACCTTGAAGTCGCTCATGTTATCCAAGGTGGGCCTCACCCTGTGAACAGGAGGACCTCTAACCAGACGAGCCCAACGTCTCTCTTGGAGACGCAGAGCCCGCCTGATTCTATTGAACACCACTCGTGCAACAGCACCAGCAGCAGCTGAGGATTATCCATATTTGCCAAGCTAAGCAGCACAAAGCCAAACAGCAGAGCAAACACACAAGGAGTAACAAGGTATGCAAAAACACAAAAGCGATTTGATACAATGTCGATCACAAGGGACGCTTTGGCCATGTTGTTTGGGGGATTTATAGTGCAATATGTCCAATGGTAGCGTGTTTGTAATGATTGCTGATTGTATTCACTTGATTGTATGTGAGCGGCGCGAATGCTTTCAAAGTGGGCGTTTTTTTTAGGTGTTTGCTTAAATTTTGTTTCCCCCCAATGAATCGCAATGTGAAAGTGTAAAATATAACATATACAGTGCACCTTCATAATGTTTGTTCATATGCGTAATAAATACTTATTAAACGTGATCTTATAGTAAAAAGCACATGTCCACGCTAACATGAATGAAAGTGCATACTTGTGTATAACGTGCATAGACAAGGCATAGAATCTGATCGATCAATGTTGCTGCAATATTGTTTGTAAACGATAAACTGCTGACATCTGTAATTCTATATATAAGTGATTGGCGAGATGTCAATATTTTACGCGTCCCATAATAATGACGATCTTCCGGCTGACATCTGTAGTATTGTATATATAAGTGATTTGCTGATTTGTGAGATGTCAATATTGTACACGTCCCATTAAAATCGCAATAATAATGAAGATCTTCCAAACTCTCGTTTACGTATATGTAATATTGTAGTATTGAGTGAGAAACTTCTGAAAGGGGCGGTACAGTCCTAAAGCTGTAATCTATATGGTTGAAGCTTATAATGACGTCATCATATTAGCAACCTGCCTGTCTAGTTAGCAAATCGTCATTCTCTTGTATTTTACAACATTCTTCTTGTGTGCTGATTAAAAATATGTGTGCTTTGTTGTTGTGTGATGCGTGTTATGTACATATACGTATATATTGTGATTCTCTCCCACATATGCTGATTTATATAAAGCAGTATAGCATTGTTGTTTCTTCCCAAAAAGTGACAGCTGTAATATGTTCTAATGATATGTTATTATTGTACGTAATTCCTAATGGTATATTCTGAGTGAATCATGATGTTAAAGGGACAGTAAATCCATATTTTATGTATTATGATTCATAGAGAGAATCTAATGTTAAGCAACCTTCCAATATAGTTGTATGAAGCAAATGTGTTCATTGTTTATATGTGTTTTCCCCCAGAATATCAATGCACATGTATGAGTGAATGACAAAAGTAATGTATGTGCATCCATTAATGATCATGTGTTAAGCCTATGTAGATATGCTGTTCATGCAAACATATGAGTTGAATAAATGAAATGCTATAATAGAGGTAAATGAAACGTGTTTCCAATTGTCTACTGTTTGTGAATAATGAAATGTGAAAAATATTTTTCTGTCCGTTTAAATATGATGTAATTTATCAAAAAGATTTCGTATTGTTGATGGTGATTTGTAGTTGATGTAATGTAAATTTATATAACAATTTGATGTTGTAGTGTATTTCACACAAGTAAAAGCCATAACCCCATAGGGAAAACAGAATTTATGTTTACCTGATAAATTACTTTCTCCAACGGTGTGTCCGGTCCACGGCGTCATCCTTACTTGTGGGATATTCTCTTCCCCAACAGGAAATGGCAAAGAGCCCAGCAAAGCTGGTCACATGATCCCTCCTAGGCTCCGCCTACCCCAGTCATTCGACCGACGTTAAGGAGGAATATTAGCATAGGAGAAACCATATGGTACCGTGGTGACTGTAGTTAAAGAAAATAAATTATCAGACCTGATTAAAAAAACCAGGGCGGGCCGTGGACCGGACACACCGTTGGAGAAAGTAATTTATCAGGTAAACATAAATTCTGTTTTCTCCAACATAGGTGTGTCCGGTCCACGGCGTCATCCTTACTTGTGGGAACCAATACCAAAGCTTTAGGACACGGATGAAGGGAGGGAGCAAATCAGGTCACCTAAATGGAAGGCACCACGGCTTGCAAAACCTTTCTCCCAAAAATAGCCTCAGAAGAAGCAAAAGTATCAAACTTGTAAAATTTTGTAAAAGTGTGCAGTGAAGACCAAGTCGCTGCCCTACATATCTGATCAACAGAAGCCTCGTTCTTGAAGGCCCATGTGGAAGCCACAGCCCTAGTGGAATGAGCCGTGATTCTTTCGGGAGGCTGCCGTCCGGCAGTCTCGTAAGCCAATCTGATGATGCTTTCAATCCAAAAAGAGAGAGAGGTAGAAGTTGCTTTTTGACCTCTCCTTTTACCGGAATAAACAACAAACAAGGAAGATGTTTGTCTAAAATCCTTTGTAGCATCTAAATAGAATTTTAGAGCGCGAACAACATCCAAATTGTGCAACAAACGTTCCTTCTTTGAAACTGGTTTCGGACACAGAGAAGGTACGATAATCTCCTGGTTAATGTTTTTGTTAGAAACAACTTTTGGAAGAAAACCAGGTTTATTACGTAAAACCACCTTATCTGCATGGAACACCAGATAAGGAGGAGAACACTGCAGAGCAGACAATTCTGAAACTCTTCTAGCAGAAGAAATTGCAACTAAAAACAAAACTTTCCAAGATAATAACTTAATATCAACGGAATGTAAGGGTTCAAACGGAACCCCCTGAAGAACTGAAAGAACTAAGTTGAGACTCCAAGGAGGAGTCAAAGGTTTGTAAACAGGCTTAATTCTAACCAGAGCCTGAACAAAGGCTTGAACATCTGGCACAGCTGCCAGCTTTTTGTGAAGTAACACAGACAAGGCAGAAATCTGTCCCTTCAGGGAACTAGCAGATAATCCTTTTTCCAATCCTTCTTGAAGGAAGGATAGAATCTTAGGAATCTTAACCTTGTCCCAAGGGAATCCTTTAGATTCACACCAACAGATATATTTTTTCCAAATTTTGTGGTAAATCTTTCTAGTTACAGGCTTTCTGGCCTGAACAAGAGTATCGATAACAGAATCTGAGAACCCTCGCTTCGATAAGATCAAGCGTTCAATCTCCAAGCAGTCAGCTGGAGTGAAACCAGATTCGGATGTTCGAACGGACCCTGAACAAGAAGGTCTCGTCTCAAAGGTAGCTTCCAAGGTGGAGCCGATGACATATTCACCAGATCTGCATACCAAGTCCTGCGTGGCCACGCAGGAGCTATCAAGATCACCGACGCCCTCTCCTGATTGATCCTGGCTACCAGCCTGGGGATGAGAGGAAACGGCGGGAACACATAAGCTAGTTTGAAGGTCCAAGGTGCTACTAGTGCATCCACTAGAGCCGCCTTGGGATCCCTGGATCTGGACCCGTAGCAAGGAACTTTGAAGTTCTGACGAGAGGCCATCAGATCCATGTCTGGAATGCCCCACAGCTGAGTGACTTGGGCAAAGATTTCCGGATGGAGTTCCCACTCCCCCGGATGCAATGTCTGACGACTCAGAAAATCCGCTTCCCAATTTTCCACTCCTGGGATGTGGATAGCAGACAGGTGGCAGGAGTGAGACTCCGCCCATAGAATGATTTTGGTCACTTCTTCCATCGCTAGGGAACTCCTTGTTCCCCCCTGATGGTTGATGTACGCAACAGTTGTCATGTTGTCTGATTGAAACCGTATGAACTTGGCCCTCGCTAGCTGAGGCCAAGCCTTGAGAGCATTGAATATCGCTCTCAGTTCCAGAATATTTATCGGTAGAAGAGATTCTTCCCGAGACCAAAGACCCTGAGCTTTCAGGGATCCCCAGACCGCGCCCCAGCCCATCAGACTGGCGTCGGTCGTGACGATGACCCACTCCGGTCTGCGGAATGTCATCCCTTGTGACAGGTTGTCCAGGGACAGCCACCAACGGAGTGAGTCTCTGGTCCTCTGATTTACTTGTATCTTCGGAGACAAGTCTGTATAGTCCCCATTCCACTGACTGAGCATGCACAGTTGTAATGGTCTTAGATGAATGCGCGCAAAAGGAACTATGTCCATTGCCGCTACCATCAAACCGATCACTTCCATGCACTGCGCTATGGAAGGAAGAGGAACGGAATGAAGTATCCGACAAGAGTCTAGAAGTTTTGTTTTTCTGGCCTCTGTCAGAAAAATCCTCATTTCTAAGGAGTCTATTATTGTTCCCAAGAAGGGAACCCTTGTTGACGGAGATAGAGAACTCTTTTCCACGTTCACTTTCCATCCGTGAGATCTGAGAAAGGCCAGGACAATGTCCGTGTGAGCCTTTGCTTGAGGAAGGGACGACGCTTGAATCAGAATGTCGTCCAAGTAAGGTACTACAGCAATGCCCCTTGGTCTTAGCACAGCTAGAAGGGACCCTAGTACCTTTGTGAAAATCCTTGGAGCAGTGGCTAATCCGAAAGGAAGCGCCACGAACTGGTAATGCTTGTCCAGGAATGCGAACCTTAGGAACCGATGATGTTCCTTGTGGATAGGAATATGTAGATACGCATCCTTTAAATCCACTGTGGTCATGAATTGACCTTCCTGGATGGAAGGAAGAATAGTTCGAATGGTTTCCATCTTGAACGATGGAACCTTGAGAAACTTGTTTAAGATCTTGAGATCTAAGATTGGTCTGAACGTTCCCTCTTTTTTGGGAACTATGAACAGATTGGAGTAGAACCCCATCCCTTGTTCTCTTAATGGAACAGGATGAATCACTCCCATTTTTAACAGGTCTTCTACACAATGTAAGAATGCCTGTCTTTTTATGTGGTCTGAAGACAACTGAGACCTGTGGAACCTCCCCCTTGGGGGAAGCCCCTTGAATTCCAGAAGATAACCTTGGGAGACTATTTCTAGCGCCCAAGGATCCAGAACATCTCTTGCCCAAGCCTGAGCGAAGAGAGAGAGTCTGCCCCCCACCAGATCCGGTCCCGGATCGGGGGCCAACATTTCATGCTGTCTTGGTAGCAGTGGCAGGTTTCTTGGCCTGCTTTCCCTTGTTCCAGCCTTGCATTGGTCTCCAAGCTGGCTTGGCTTGAGAAGTATTACCCTCTTGCTTAGAGGACGTAGCACTTTGGGCTGGTCCATTTCTACGAAAGGGACGAAAATTAGGTTTATTTTTTGCCTTGAAAGGCCGATCCTGAGGAAGGGCGTGGCCCTTACCCCCAGTGATATCAGAGATAATCTCTTTCAAGTCAGGGCCAAACAGCGTTTTCCCCTTGAAAGGAATGTTAAGTAGCTTGTTCTTGGAAGACGCATCAGCTGACCAAGATTTCAACCAAAGCGCTCTGCGCGCCACAATAGCAAACCAAGAATTCTTAGCCGCTAACCTAGCCAATTGCAAAGTGGCGTCTAGGGTGAAAGAATTAGCCAATTTGAGAGCATTGATTCTGTCCATAATCTCCTCATAAGGAGGAGAATCACTATCGACCGCCTTTATCAGCTCATCGAACCAGAAACATGCGGCTGTAGCTACAGGGACAATGCATGAAATTGGTTGTAGAAGGTAACCCTGCTGAACAAACATCTTTTTAAGTAAACCTTCTAATTTTTTATCCATAGGATCTTTGAAAGCACAACTATCCTCTATGGGTATAGTGGTGCGTTTGTTTAAAGTGGAAACCGCTCCCTCGACCTTAGGGACTGTCTGCCATAAGTCCTTTCTGGGGTCGACCATAGGAAACAATTTTTTAAATATGGGGGGAGGGACGAAAGGAATACCGGGCCTTTCCCATTCTTTATTAACAATGTCCGCCACCCGCTTGGGTATAGGAAAAGCTTCTGGGAGCCCCGGGACCTCTAGGAACTTGTCCATTTTACATAGTTTCTCTGGGATGACCAACTTGTCACAATCATCCAGAGTGGATAATACCTCCTTAAGCAGAATGCGGAGATGTTCCAACTTGAATTTAAACGTAATCACATCAGGTTCAGCTTGTTGAGAAATGTTCCCAGAATCAGTAATTTCTCCCTCAGACAAAACCTCCCTGGCCCCATCAGACTGGGTTAGGGGCCCTTCAGAACCATTATTATCAGCGTCGTCATGCTCTTCAGTATCTAAAACAGAGCAGTCGCGCTTACGCTGATAAGTGTTCATTTTGGCTAAAATGTTTTTGACAGAATTATCCATTACAGCCGTTAATTGTTGCATAGTAAGGAGTATTGGCGCGCTAGATGTACTAGGGGCCTCCTGAGTGGGCAAGACTCGTGTAGACGAAGGAGGGAATGATGCAGTACCATGCTTACTCCCCTCACTTGAGGAATCATCTTGGGCATCATTGTCATTGTCACATAAATCACATTTATTTAAATGAATGGGAATTCTGGCTTCCCCACATTCAGAACACAGTCTATCTGGTAGTTCAGACATGTTAAACAGGCATAAACTTGATAACAAAGTACAAAAAAACGTTTTAAAATAAAACCGTTACTGTCACTTTAAATTTTAAACTGAACACACTTTATTACTGCAATTGCGAAAAAACATGAAGGAATTGTTCAAAATTCACCAAATTTTCACCACAGTGTCTTAAAGCCTTCAAAGTATTGCACACCAAATTTGGAAGCTTTAACCCTTAAAATAACGGAACCGGAGCCGTTTTTAACTTTAACCCCTTTACAGTCCCTGGTATCTGCTTTGCTGAGACCCAACCAAGCCCAAAGGGGAATACGATACCAAATGACGCCTTCAGAAAGTCTTTTCTAAGTATCAGAGCTCCTCTCACATGCGACTGCATGTCATGCCTCTCAAAAACAAGTGCGCAACACCGGCGCGAAAATGAGGCTCTGCCTATGATTTGGGAAAGCCCCTAAAGAATAAGGTGTCTAAAACAGTGCCTGCCGATATTATTATATCAAAATACCCAGAATAAATGATTCCTCAAGGCTAAATATGTGTTAATAATGAATCGATTTAGCCCAGAAAAAGTCTACAGTCTTAATAAGCCCTTGTAAAGCCCTTATTTACGATCTTAATAAACATGGCTTACCGGATCCCATAGGGAAAATGACAGCTTCCAGCATTACATCGTCTTGTTAGAATGTGTCATACCTCAAGCAGCAAGAGACTGCTCACTGTTCCCCCAACTGAAGTTAATTGCTCTCAACAGTCCTGTGTGGAACAGCCATGGATTTTAGTGACGGTTGCTAAAATCATTTTCCTCATACAAACAGAAATCTTCATCTCTTTTCTGTTTCTGAGTAAATAGTACATACCAGCACTATTTCAAAATAACAAACTCTTGACTGAATAATAAAAACTACAGTTAAACACTAAAAAACTCTAAGCCATCTCCGTGGAGATGTTGCCTGTACAACGGCAAAGAGAATGACTGGGGTAGGCGGAGCCTAGGAGGGATCATGTGACCAGCTTTGCTGGGCTCTTTGCCATTTCCTGTTGGGGAAGAGAATATCCCACAAGTAAGGATGACGCCGTGGACCGGACACACCTATGTTGGAGAAATAGTAATTTCTTGATCTATTTGTCATAGCGGGACTAACGCAAGAAAGAATGAGTTAGTTTCACAATTGTAACGCTGGTATTATGACTTTTCTTGTCTACGCTTTTTACGTGAGTTAGGTAAATCTGCTTGTCGCGTGCACGAGCACGTCTTCCCTATAGAAGTCAATGGAGGAGAAAAATTTGTTGAGCAATAAAATTCAACACTTGTTTTGAGCGTAAAGTGAAAATTGCACAAAAAAGTTATAAGGGCTCATATATGAGGTCTTAGCTCAGGTGTTAGAAAAAAAGGCAGCCAAAGGGCTTTAACACTGAGATGCATAAATACACGTCTAAATATGTATATGTATGTATATATAAATATATACAGTATATATATATATATATGTTTATATGTGTGTACATATGTATTTATATGTGTATATACTTACATATACACACATAAATACATTTGTAAACACATATAGACCTACTGTATATATAAGTGAATTTGGGGCCCTTTGCAATTAAGTAGATGAAAACATGAAAAATTATATATTTATGCAATATTTATTTTTGATTAAGTGTTCAGGGCCTATGAATACCCAAAAACTCCCCTCGCCCATCGGGCGAGTAAATGACAAAACTTACCAGCCCGCAAGAAACTTTAGTCGCCCGTGCGTATCTGCATGTAGTGTGTATATATCTTATGTAAAAAGGCAATATAAATAGTGTTATTGTAATCCCACAAAGCATTGCAGACAGAGGTCCCAATTTGAATGCCCTGCAAGCTGCTTAATATTTGGGACTTAATAAAAAGGCTTTAACTTTAGAAAATATTTTTCTATCACTACGTATAAAAAAACAGGGATATTATCTTTGTAATACTGTATGAACGTCTTGATTTTTTTCCACCTAAGGAAAAAAATATATAATTGAGCTTTTTTTTTTTTTTTTTTTACTTCAGCATATGTGGGGGGTTATGATTGACTAAGTATATTTAATGCAGCCACTGTGAGCGGTACTGCATTTAGCTGGACAATGAACAGTGACATAACGAGCATTTTAAAAATACTTTTTTTTCCCCCTTTCTGCCCAGCTGCCTTTCAACTACTAGCGCGACTCTGGGTGCATGGAGATGGTATGTTCTCTACTAATTGGTAAAGTCAGTTTTTGGAGCATTAATAGCATACAGAAAAATTGTGCACTGCTCTATATAGTTATGGTAGGCAGCTTGATCGTGCACACTGTGCTGAAGTACTGCAGAGGACCCTGGAGTACGTCAGCATAATGTGCGTGAGCAAGCTGCCTACTATAACTATATAGTCACTTTAACCCATACTTCATTCATACACAGAGAAGAAACACTCACCGCTCTAGCAGGATGTCTTCCCACGCAGACAACTTTAGGGGTGGGAAGTAGCAACTGACAAGGAAGAGACCAAGAGCCATGGAGATAAGGGGAGGTCTTTGAATGCATTTAACAGAAAGCACCTCCCCTTTCTACTCTCCTTTCCCGTGTGTGCGCATATGTGAAAGGCAATTTGACATTTTTTATTATTGCTTCTTATATCCCACTTAAAATGTCAGGTCGCCGCTCGGGCTAGTAACATAAAAATTTTACTTGCCCGCAAGAAATTTAGGTCGCCATTGGCGACCGGCCGGTCTATTCATATTCCCTGAGTGTTATACTGTGTATTTGCTGTAATATTTCACATTTAAATGTCCTGCACATATGTATTTATAAATAATAAATATATATATATATATATATATATATATATATATATATATATATATATAATAATAAATATATAGTTGTGCAAAATACCATCAGATATATGTAGAAAAATATGTATTTATGAATAAATAAAACATATTGTTCCATGTGATGAACATTGGAATGTGAAATATTCATATTTTCATGTAGGGTTAGTGCAATTACAAAGCAAGGGGACAATATTATTGCTTCAAATTTGGTGCACTAGTAAATATAGGGATAAAAATGAAATAAATAAATTACATAATATAGCTAACTTCCTTTTTTGGATAAATCTATTTGCACTATGTTTAACGCATGTAATACAAGTCCCACTCTCCACTGCGCACCAAATTTGACGCAACACTTTTCGCACCAAATTTGACGTAAACTCATAAACAACCCACAAACTAGTGAAGTTTTCCACCACTTTTGATTGGGATATGCATAATCACATGATTTATGATATCAGCCAATCTGATTGAAATATACATTTTTTACTATCACTTACGCATCAAATTGCTCAATATTTGTGTCATTGACCACTCATCAGAACTTGTAAGTGCCATGTGTTACATTGAGGCCTACTTATCAAGCCGTCGACTTTCTTGCATTCGACGGCACCAATACGATCGCCTGACATCGCGGCCGCGGACCTGAATACGCTCTCCATATTTAACAAAAAAGCTGTAAAAAAGCCGCACACCAAGTACGGGGCGATGAGCAGCGGACTGTTGTTAACTAAACAGTCATCGATCTCACTGCTATTCGGCTTTTTTCCAGCTTTATTTATACCCTGTCACTAAGCACCGCCACTATACTAAAATGTTTAACCCCTATCCCGCTGCTCCCGGACCCCGCCGCTACTAAATAAAGTTATTAACCCCTATCCCGCCTCTCCCGGAGCCCACCGCAACTTTAATAAACGTATTAACCCCTATTCCGCCACTCCCCGACACCGCCGCAACTAAATAAATGTATTAACCCCTAAACCCCTGGCCTCCCACATCGCCAACACACTAACTAAACCTATTAATCCCTAAACCGCCGTTCCCAAACATTGCCAACGCTAACTAAACCTATTAACCCCTAAACCGCCGTTCCCAAACATCACCGACACTAACTAAACCTATTAACCCCTAAACTGCCAGCCCCCCACATTGCCATAAACTAAATTAGCCTATTAACCCCTAAACCTAACAACCCGCTAACTTTATATTAAAATTACCTCATCCCTATCTTATAATAAATTTAAACTTACCTTTAGATTTAAATTAAACTATATTAACCTATTAATTACCTACCCTAACTGTTAAACTAAAATTACTTTAAACTATATTAAACTATTAATTAACCTACCCTAACAATTGTGCTAAAATTACATTAAAGTACAAATTAAATGAAATATATTACATATTTAAAAACCTAACCCTACTCAAATAATTTAAACCTACTATTAAAAATGACAAAGTTACAAAAAACTAACAACTAAGTTACACAAAATAACAAACACTAAGTTACAATAAACACTAAGTTACACAAAATAAATGATCAAATATTTAAACTAATTACACCTAATCTAAAAGTCCTATGAAAATAAAAAAGCCCCCCCCCAAAATAAAAAAAACCCTAGCCTACAATAAACTACCAAATACTCCCTCAACAGTAAAACCCACCACCCACACAACCAACCCCCCAAATAAAAAACCTAATCTAAAAAACCTAAGCTCCCCATTGCCCTGAAAATGGCATTTGGATGGGCATTGCCCTTAAAAGGGCATTTAGCTCTTTTTTCAGCCCAAACCCCTAATCTAAAATTAAAACCTAATTTAAATCTAAAGGTAAGTTTAAATTTATTATAAGATAGGGATGAGGTAATTTTAATATAAAGTTAGCGGGTTGTTAGGTTTCGGGGTTAATAGGTTTAGTAAGTGGTAGTGATGTGGGAGGCCAGGGGTTTAGGGGTTAATACATTTATTTAGTTGCGGTGGGCTCCAGGAGCGGCAGTATAGGGGTTAATATATTTATTTAGGTGGCGATGGGGTCCGGGAGTGGCGGAATAGGGGTTAATAACTTGATTTAGTTTCGGTGGGGTCCGGGAGCGGCGGGATAGGGGTTAATACATTTATTTAGTTGTGGCAGTGTCGGGGAGCGGCGGGATAGGGGGTTAATAACATTATGTAGGTGGTGGCGGGGTCCGGGAGCGGCGGGATAGGGGTTAATATATTTGATGTAGGTTGCGGCGATGTCGGGCGGCAGATTAGGGGTGTTTACACTCGGGGCTTATGTTAGGGTGTTAAGTGTAAACATAACTTTTATTCTCCTATAAGAATCAATGGGATATCGGGCAGCAGCGAACATAAGCTTTCGCTGCTTTCAGACTCCCATTGATTCCTATGGCATCTGCGGCCTCCAGGGCGGCGGATTGAAAAGCAGGTACGCTGGGCCGAAATAGTGGCAAGCTTACCTGTTAGAAAGTTGATAACTAGCAAAAGTAGTCAGATAGTGCCGAATTTGTATTCGGAACATCTGTAATGATGTAAGCATCGATCTGTGTCGGACTGAGACCGACGGATCGTATGTTACGTCACAGATTTCAACTTGATAAATAGGCCTCATTGTGTAATATACTTTGAAAGTATGAATATGTGAAATTAGTATTAAAGTTATATATTGATGATGACATTAGGACACAGTGTAATATTTTAGACAATGATTTTAAAAATTGAATGATGTTTGATTCAATGAAATCTTAAGATAATAGCTCAAGGCGATAGTCTACCTAACATTAAACTGTCATGAATCTGATCCAGCAGAAATTAAAATCACCTCTTTACTGTCATGCTATTTTCAGTGTTCTTCTAACTTCTTTTGAATTTCATTTTCATTAAGAAATTTTATGTTATATGCCAGCCCATTTGATAACACCTGTGTAGGGGTGGTGTTTAAAACTAGACTGCAATCAGGAGGGGTTACACAGGTGCAGAGAGAAAACTGGCCCAGCTCTTAAAATATCCATTGATTGCAAATAAATACATATGATACCCTGATTACATGTTATATTCACAATTATTCTTGCTCAGAATAAAAATATATTTACACTATATACATATAGTGGTATAAATAAACATAGAGATATGAAAGACAACATTGTTTAGAAAAAAATAATTAATTTAGGGACATGTAAATGTGTTTGAAAAAGATTTCTGACATAACATACATATATTTATATATACAAGTATGTGCAAAGATATATGTACAAATTCTAGCATTAATAATCATTTGAAAAAAATAAAAACACATGACATAGGCATATCATGATTTCTAGAAATACAAATATACATTAATTTATGTGAAAATATCATATTTCATTTTTTTTATAACAAATAAATAGAAAATAACTATCTATGAGATATTATTGTTTGTTCAGGTATAAATCTAAACATTTCTTGGACATTAACAGACGGAAAAAAAAAGATTAGCTTTAGTGAAATGTGCTTGGTTATGGACAGTAATGAAATGGTATAAATAAAGTTGGAAAAAACAGAATATCCGCGACATCGATGACTCTTATTTATCAACAGTCTGATGTTCATCGCTCCGTACTTGAGGCGCGTGTTTTTGACAGAGTTTTTAATATAAAAGGGTGTCATATGTAGATTTGCGGCAGCGATATCTGGCGAACGTATTGACGCCAGTGAATGCACAGAGATTGATGCTTTGATAAATGAGATTGACGCTTTGATAAATCAGCCCCTAAGTCTCTTATGGCCACAAAAAAAAATCTAAAAATAGCTAACACTAGCTAATGGGAAAAGAAAATGATTTGACAAGAGAGCATGTTTATACAGCTTGCTCTCGCATAAACTAATAAAGATTGCTTTAAAGAAGTTGTATTTATGGAGGCATTGAGTTGTGGTTAACATAATTAACAGGAATTGGAGAAATAAAATAACTGATGTTAAAAGGGTTAGGCTCCTTCATGTGAAAAATGTTAAAACAGTTTTCTTCTTAAAGGCTTAGTGGAAATTGTAAGGTGAGTGTTAACTAAAAACCAAGGAGGCAACCTAAGATTTACTAGTGGTTGGGTAAATTATCCCTCCACTATTTAACAAACATAAGTAACTGTTCTATAAACAACTCAAGCAAACAGTAAATAAAGTGAAAAACAAACCCTTTTGACAAATATTCAAAGTTCAAGTCGGTGCTTGGGAGAGTGGTGGTATTGCTTTAGGAGTGTGAGCAGGTATCCTTCGCTTTCTAGATACTGTGGTCCATGAAGGTCTTTGGAAAAGAAGAGCCATTGGTTGTGGTGAGATTTGCTTTCCCCGTCAGTTTGGGGAGAGATGGAGGTGAAATATTGAGTTTTTTGCAAAATTGTTGTAGATTACCAGCTGCCTATCCTTTGTTGTTCATGTGCTGTTCAGCAGGACTATATTTCTCCCTGCAGCATGTGTAACTCATAACATAGCTGAGGTGGCAACCCTAATAATCACACATATCATTAATGGACAAGGCTGAAGTTGGTTTCTTATTCAGCCAGCTTCTTATTCAGCAACTGATTTCAATCTGTAAAATGAAGTTGTATAAACAAAATATCTGGATTATTTTTTTTATTTTAAAACAAATAATACACTTTCCCAAAACCTAAACAAACTTACATTTTATTAAAAAATCTCTTTATATTTAAAAAAACAGATAAAACAAGTTTGGTTATATTTTGAATAAGTAACTTGTATATGGAAAGGATTAAAGTCCATTAGGCCACTGATTTATGTGTGGAAATACATAGTATGAGAAACACTTAATAGAATCCACGTCTTTTGAGCTATGTTAAAAAAAAATGGTGCCAACTTTGCCACTTAATATATATACCTTTCTGAATAAGAAACTGGTATTTTGAGATGGTTTAAATCCTTTGGGCCACTGACTTCTATGTAGATATTATATGATAGTCATGTTTTAAGCCTGACCCAATGCTTTTTATGGCACACTGGTGCCAACCTGGCCACCTATGAATAAGTAACTGGTATTTTGAAAGGATTAATATCCATTGGGCCACTGATTTCTGTGTCGATATAAATAGTGTGTGGGCCCCTTCATAGAATTCATGTGTTTTCCGCCTGGCCCAATGTTTTCTTTTGTTAAAAAAAAAAACTGGTGCCAACCATGCCACCTCAAATATTTTACTTTCTATGAAAAATAAATATATATATATATATATATATATACACACACACACACAGGGAGTGAACCCTTTCATATTAGAGCTGCAAGAAAGAATCAATATAATCGATTATTAAAATAGTTGTCAACGAATCTCATTATCGATTAGTTGATTTGCAATTAGTAGGTCTGTGCATTGCACCAGCTGCTTCACTCCAATGAGCTCCTGTACATGGTATTGTGTTTTATGGTTATGCCCTTAGACTAAGGGACACCTACAGAAGTTTACTTTTTCACTTTTTTAGGACAGTATAAGTTTTCAACTACTCCTGACTTATGTGCAACCCAGAAATAAAATAGGAGTCATCATTTGGATTGTTTATTATTTATTAAATCAGGTGATTTTGGACTATGCTTTGCATGATATAGTACCAAGCTTGTTATTTATACCGAGCCCTAGATTGATGGGAGTTGTTTGAATTGATGTGCACTATTATCTGTTTGCACAATTATTAGCTGATTGCTTACTATTGCGGATTATATGTATTGTATAGATAAATGTGTTAGGCTTTGTCCTGTTATTGATATATACTCCTTAGCACTTTGTGTCAAGCTTATTATTTACACTTAGCCCTAGATTAATGGGAGTATTTTGAATTGATGTGCACTATTATCTGTTTGCACAATTATTAGTGGATCACTTGCTATTGCTGATTTTATGTACTATATAGATACATGTGTAAGGTTTTGTCCTATTATTGATATATAGTCCTTAGCGCTTTTTCCTTTTTTCAATAGTTTTTTTTAATTAATTTTAATATGTACCAGATTCAACCTCATATAAGTATATATCTGTTATTTTAAGAGCAGAATAGATATTTTTTTACGGACCTTATAGCTGATTATTTACCATAGCATATAGATATTCATAGATATAGATATTAATTATTTTAAAATGAAGTCCAGGCTTACTTTTTTATGAGGCCCTTTACATTGGTGGAGCTAACGAAGATAAATATCCCACCTTGGCGAAATTGGCAAAACCCTACTTATGCATCTCAGGCACCCCAACACCATCTGAGCTTGCAAAAAGAGAGCCAGCCTCAGATAGGAGCCTGTGGTTATGTTGACATTTTTGTATTTCAATGCAAAGTTTCTGAAAGAGTGAATAATAAAATGTGATAACCAGTGATAGTTCTACCTCTTTTCAAACTGTTTGTGTTTTTGTTTTGCTTAATTCTAAAAATGTGTTCTGCTGCTTAAAAAAATGGACAAACAGTTGTGTTAATGTAAAGTTTTAGTCTGAAGTTTATATTTGTGACACCCAGTATGTGGATTTTATTTTAAATATAGGAAAACATTATTGATTTTTTTTTATCCGATTAGTTGATTAATCGAAAAAATAATTGATCAATTAATCGATTATGAAAATAATTGTTAGTTGCAGCCCTACTTCATATGATAGACATGTTCTCAGCCTGTCCCATAGATTTTATGGCAAACATATTTTGAAAGGTTAAAATCCTTTGGGTAACTAATTTCTGTGTAGTTATATACAGGGCGTGAGCCCCATTATATTGAAGACATATTTTCCGCCTAAATAAAAAGAGAGAAGCGCTCAACCTGGGAACGAACAATAGCATAATAGCTTGTTCTATGGCTAGCTACCACCAAGAAGCAGCCTCTTTTTGCTCAACATGTGCCTTTCACAGAGAAGAATTTTATATTTTCCAACTAGACCAATGCTTTTTATGGCAAACTAGTGCCAAACTTGCCACCTCATATATTTTAGCTTTTTTGAATAATTAACTGATATTTTGAAAGGATTAAAAGCAGAGGCGTAACTAGAAACCACAGGGCCCAGGTGCAAGAATCTAAGAAGGGCCCCCCCACCCCCACTCCCCAAAAAAATGAATTTGATACATACCTTTTTCTTTACATTTAACACAGAAAAAAATGTGAATCAGATTATGTCTGCAAAAAGAGGTACCCTGTGCCCACAGTCTGTGAGATGGTCTGACCCCCTATTACTGTATATAGTGACACTGTTTAACCCACCAGTACTGTATATAGTGAGTCAGTGACACAGTCTGTAATCTGCCGGTGAGATGGCTGGCCTGACCCTACCTACCCCAGTATTTTATAAAGTGACCACAGTAGTCTGTGACATGGTCCAGCCCCCCCCCCATACTGTATATAGTGGTACTGTATAGTGACACTGTTTACCTCCCGTCCCCCCATGCTGTAGTAACAATGTCTGTAATTTGCTGGTTCCACAAACATACACACACACACATACATGCATAAATACACACACAGTCACATACATACATACACACACACATAAACACCAATGGGTAAAACAGAAACACTAACCCCTGTAGTCAGAAACACTAGTGAAGCATCAAGTCACACTCACATGATATCAGTGCAGGCAGTGGCAGGTCAACGTTTTTGATTGTAAAAAAAAAATATATATATATTTTTTTTTAAGCTGGGCCCCCACCCAGAATTGCGACCTCTGCACCCCCTGTAGTTTTGCTCCTGATTAAAAGCAAAGAGTCCAGGGGTGTCCAGGCGGCAACCATGTTGAGTCGCAAAATTAGAAGCTCTGGATAAAATTTAGATAATCCTCTGATTATCTGGTTATAAATGTAACATCTAATATATTAGTTAACAGATATTGTCAAATAAGAGGATGCTGCTTCAGTAGGTGCATCATTTGTGATGATCCCTACAACTAGAGCTCTAATCTGGACTGTTAAAAATTTCTGGCGGCAGTCTTCCAACACATTTGTTACCACTCCCCCGCCCCCGGGGACACAAGTAAAGCAGATAGAGTCTGCTGTAACTTGCTCTTACATATACCTATAACCACTTACCCTACATAGAATCTGGGCAATCACTACTGAGACGAAAGGAGTAACACAGACCTGAAATAATGGAGGCTGTAGATGCCTGTGAGCAGATTGTTCAGATGTTAATATCGCAGCATTTTTTAAGGCCTAAGAGGGCGATTAAGATCCGTGCTGACATTTCTACAATATGAGTATGAGCAATCAGCAGATGCTAGTCCTTTATCGTATAATGATATGGCTAGAGACCCTGACGCTGTGGAAGCACAAAGCTTTGGGATCTCACCTGTACAGGCGGACATATTACCTACAGTCTTGCAAAGTGCGCAAACATATTGCCTTGCACGTGGCTCAACATCAGGAGGCTGCTGTAAATTTGACCGTTCCAGAGAGAACGGACTATCTAAGAATGGCTACACATTTTAGCTAGATGAGAAATTATCCTATAAAGCAAAAACCATGAGCCTAGATGAAAGAGAACACGAGGATTGGTTTCCTGAAAGTGACTCTAGGCACTGCAGGTCCATATGTGCAGATATTTTTTTGTGTAGATGACAAGTTGGTCTCTGTTGGCCCTCAATATTCTAAGATTGAAAGACCACTGCTGGACGTTGTAAAGAGTCAGAGCCGCTATGCAGTTGACTAACTCTTAGAAATATTTTACATTGCCAGTTTTGAGTTGCATGGCTGTACTAGATGTCTTGAATTATGTTGCATTCTTCTTTATTTGTGTTACTGTTTAAGATACTTTCATAAGGGAAAATAATTAACGGCTAGATTACGAGTTTTGCGGTATGGATGAAAAAGCAGCGTTATGGCTCATAACGCTGCTTTTTCACTACCGCTAGTATTACGAGTCTTGTAGGTTTAGCTGCACCGCACACATTTTTGGAAGTAACGCAACGTAATTACCGCAGCATTCAAAAAGTCCTTTTTCAATGGGACTTTCATAGCGCCGGTATTACAAGTTTGCCTGGGAGACCAAAAAGTGAGCGATACACCCTATACCGACAAGATTTGTACCGCCATCTAAAGTCAGTAGTTATGGATTTTACGCTACAGCGCTGTAACATAAAACTCATAACTAAAGTGCTAAAAAGTACACTAACACCCATAAGCTACCTATTAACCCCTAAACCGAGGCCCTCCCGCATCGCAAACACTATATTACATTTATTAACCCCTAATATGCCTCTCCCGACATCGCCGCCACTATAATAAACATATTAACCCCTAAACCGCCGCCCTCCCGCATCGCAAACACTACTTAAATATTATCAACCCCTAATCTGCCGCCCCTAACATCGCCGCCACCTACCTACATTTATACTAAATTTATTAACCCCTAAACTTAAGTCTAACCCTAACCCTAACACCCCCTAACTTAAATATAATTAAAATAAATCTAAATAAAACCTACTATCATTACCTAAATAATTCCTATTTAAAACTAAATACTTACTTACTTACTTACTAATAGTTACATTGTAGCTAGCTTAGGGTTTATTTTTATTTCACAGGCAAGTTTGTATTTATTTTAACTAGGTAGAATAGTTATTAAATAGTTATTAACTATTTACTAACTAACTATCTAGTTAAAATAAATACAAATTTAGCTGTAAAATAAAACCTAACATGAGTTACACTAACACCTAACCTTACACTACAATTAAATAAATTACATTCATTAAATTACATAAAAAAACAAACACTAAATTACACAAAATAAAAAAAGAAACTATCAGATATTTAAACTAATTACACCTAATCTAGTAGCCCTATCAAAATAAAAAAAGCCCCCCCCAAAATAAAAAAACCCTAGCCTAAACTAAACTACCAATAGCCCTTAAAATGGCCTTTTGCGGGGCATTGTCCCAAAGAAATCAGCTCTTTTACCTTTAAAAAAAAATACAAACAACCCCCCAACAGTAAAACCCACCACCCACACTACCAACCCCCCAAATCAAATCCTAACTAAAAAAACCTAAGCTCCCCATTGCCCTGAAAAGGGCATTAGGATGGGCATTGCCCTTAAAAGGGCATTTAGCTAGTTTTCTGCACAAACCCTAATCTAAAAATAAAACCCACCCAATAAACCCTTAAAAAAAAAAATAACACTAACCCCCGAAGATCCACTTACAGTTTTGAAGACCGGACATCCATCCTCAACGAAGCCGGGAGAAGTCTTCATCCAAGCGGCAAGAAGTCCTCAACTAAGCCGGGAGAAGTCTTTATCCAAGCCGGCAGAAGTGGTCCTCCAGACGGGCAGAAGTCTTCATCCAGACGGCATCCTCTATCTTCATCCATCCGGCGTGGAGCGGCTCCATCTTCAAGACATCTGGCGAGGAGCATCCTCTTCAATCAAAGTCTTCTGGAACAAGGAAGGTTCCTTTAAATGACGTCATGCAAGATGGCATCTCTTGAATTCCGATTGGCTGATAGAATCAGCCAATAGGAATTAAAGGTGAAAAAATCCTATTGGCTTATGCAATCCGCCAATAGGATTGAGCTTCAATCCTATTGACTGATCCAATCAGCCAATAGGATTGAGCTTGCATTCTATTGGCTGATTGGAGGTGTATACTGTAAACTGAAAGCACCTGTGTTTGTTCTACGCTCATGTGATACCTCATAGTGATTGAGGTAACATTTTTTAAGTAGCACTCTTATCCTAAATAAAAAGGTATCTGATATAAACGGAGTTATGCTATGTTCCCTCTATATTCTCCTCTATGTTCCACATAAACGGATGAGTGGAAGGAGATCTGACACAAAACTAACGGAGGAAAACTAGGTGGCTTTGATCAGACCGAGTGCCCAGGCAGAGCGAGCGGGTGGATTCCCTAACAGCTACGAACCGATTTGACGATACACCTGTCACTTACCTCATATGATTGAGGGATCCGGATGTAAGTAGAAAATTAACCTTGTTGGGGATATCTAAAGTCCTTTACATCTGTGAACTGTTCCTGATAACGGATTAAGAAATACGATCTTTGCATATTCTGATTATATTGAACTTGAACATTATACCTCATTATATTATACTATACATGTCGAAATATTAGTTGCCTTTGTATGCCTCTACCTCTTAATAAGTATAATGTAGGTTTCGGCGATGTTGGGCGGCAGATTAGGGGTTATAAATATAATGTAGGTGTCGACGATGTCAGGGGCGGCAGATTAGCGGTTAATAAGTGTAAGATTAGGGGTGTTTAGGCTCGGGGTTTATGTTAGGGTGTTAGGTGTAAACATAAATTTTGTTTCCCCATAGGAATCAATTGGGCTGCGTTACGGAGCTTTACGCTGCTTTTTTGCAGTTGTTAAGACTTTTTTTCAGCCGAATTTCCCTATTGATGTCTATGAGGAAATCGTGCACGAGCACGTAAAACCAGCTCACCGCAGCTTTCAGCAGCGCTGGTATTGGAGTGCGGTATGAAGCTCAATTTTGCTCTACGCTCACTTCTTGCCTGATAACGCCGTTTTTTTGTAAACCTGTAATACCAGCGCTGTAGGGAAGTGAGCGGTGACAATAACTTGCAAGTTAGCACCGTACCCCTTATAACGCAAAACTCGTAATCTAGCCGTAAGTTATCTATATATCTTTACTCTCAACAGTGCCATAACCAGAATCCTGCAACCATGGTGTAATGTGTATAACAGAAGGTATGCATATGTATGTCTATATGTTTATAAGTGAGAAGACTGTTTTTTTTTTGCATGTACATTTTATCAGCCATTCTTCCATTTATGTGTCAGCTTTCTTACATGGAGGCTAGATAAATTACTTAGCATAGAAGGTGACACATTAAATTGTCATATATCTCCCACTAATAATCTTACAATTTAGCATATACTTTGCTCATGATGGTCTTGTCTTTCTGTCAGTGGCCGGACAGAGTGTCAGACCTTATTATTTCCTTACACCTAGATTTAGAGTTTTGTCGGTAAAAAGCCGCGTAGCTAACGCTGCTTTTTTTGCCAACGCACCCTTCCAACAAGGCTGGTATTTAGAGTTGTCTGAGAGGTTGCGTTAGGCTCAAAAAAGGGTGCGTTGAGCCTAACTTAGCTCCACTTCAACCCTCAATACCGGCGTTGCTTACGGTAGCGGTAAGCAGCTAAAACGTGCTTGTGCACAATATCCCCATAGGAAACAATGGGGCATTTTGGGCTGAAGAAAAACCTAACACCTGCAAAAAAGCAAAGTTCAGCTCCTAACGCAGCCCCATTGTTTCCTATGGGGAAACACTTTCTAAGTCTGCACCTAACACCCTAACATGTACCCCGAGTCTAAACACCCCTAACCTTACACTTATTAACCTCTAATCTGCCGCCCCCGCTATCGCTGACACCTGCATTATACTATTAACCCCTAATCTGCCTCTCCGTACACCGCCGCAACCTACATTATACTTATGAACCCCTAATCTGCTGCCCCTAACACCGCCGACCCCTATATTTATTAAACCCTAATTTGTCCCCCCCAACGTCGCCGCTACCTTACCTACACTTATTAACCCCTAATCTGCCGACCGGACCTCGCCGCCACTATAATAAATGTATTAACCCCTAAACTGCCGCACACTCGCCTCGCAAACCCTAGAATAAATAGTATTAACCCCTAATCTGCCCTCCCTAACATCGCCGCCACCTACCTAGAATTATTAACCCCTAATCTCCAGCCCGCACCGTCGCCGCTACTATAATAAAGTTATTAACCCCTAAACCTAACTCTAACCCAAACCCTAACACCCCACTAACATAAATATAATTTATATTAAACGAAATAATATTCCTAAAATTAACTAAATTATTCCTATTTAAAACGAAATACTTACCTATCAAATAAACCCTAATAGAGCTACAATATAACTAATAGTTACATTGTAGCTATTTTAGGATTTATATTTATTTTACAGGCAACTTTGTATTTATTTTAACTAGTTACAATAGCTATTAAATAGTTAATAACTATTTAATAGCTATCTAGTTAAAATAAGTACAAAATTACCTGTAAAATAAATCCTAACCTAAGTTACAATTAAACCTAACACTACACTATCATTAAATTAATTAAATAAATTACCTACAATTACCTAAAATAAAATACAATAAAATAAATAAACTTTTCTATAATACAAAAAACAAACACTAAATTACAAAAAATAAAAAAGTATTACAAGCAGTTTAAACTAATTACACCTAATCTAAGCCCCCTAATAAAATAAAAAAGCCCCCCAAAATAAAAAATTCCCTACCCTATTCTAAAATACAAAAGTAATTCTACTGGCTGATCGGGACAGCCAATAGAATGCGAGTTCAATACGATTGGCTGATTGGATCAGCCAATCGGACTGAACTTCAATCTGATTGGCTGATTGCATCAGCCAATCAGATTTTTCTACCTTAATTCCGATTGGCTGATAGAATTCTATCAGCCAATCGGAATTGAAGGGACGCCATCTTGGATGATGTCCCTTAAAGGAACCTTCATTCGTCGTTAGTCCGTCGGGGAAGGAGGATGTTCCGCGACGGCGGGATGAAGATGGATCCGGAAGAAAGAAGATAGAAGATGCCGCTTGGAAGAAGACATCGCCCGGATGGAAGACCTCTTCTTTGCCGCTTGGATCAAGACTTCGCCCGGATGGAGGACATCTTCTTTGCCGCTTGGATCAAGACTTCGCCCGGATGGAGGACATCTTCTTGCTCCGCTTGGATGAAGAATTCGGCTCGGCTGGGTGAAGACGACTCAAGGTAGGGAGATCTTCAGAGGGTTAGTGATAGGTTTTTTTAAGGGGGGGTTTGGGTGGGTTAGAGTAGGGGTATGTGGGTGGTGGGTTGTAATGTTGGGGGGTATTGTATTTTTATTTTCATGCAAAAGAGCTGATTACTTTGGGGCAAGGCCCCGCAAAAAGCCCTTTTAAGGGCTGGTAAAAGAGCTGATTACTTCTGTATTTAAGAATAGGGTAGGGAATTTTTCAGTTTAAAAATTGAGGTTTCTGATAAATATGTCTTATTTTCGAATGTTTTTACTTACTTAGAAACTGCGTTGCTCCTTTGTTATGTAAATTGTCTTTATGATTATTGTTTTCCTGACGAAAAAAAGTTACTTGTCATTAATTGCCAAAAAAACTCAATAAAAAATGTATTAACCAAAAAAATAAAAGAAAAATCAGATTCCATTGATTGGGTCGCTGATTTCTGTGTGGAGATATCATTATATATGCGGCGTCGCTTGCAAAAGCCGGTGCCTGCGGTTTTTACGCGATTTTGTTATTACATATACGGCGTAGCATACAAGTTACGTGCGTATATTTTAGCCATTCGCCCGCATTATTTACTCCCATAGACTAACATAGAACTGGCACGCAATTCAGGATCCAATATACAGCGCTATGGCCTCTAGTTAACAATGTCTGTCGGACCTGATCCGACAGTGCGGATCAGGTCCGACAGACATCGCTGAATACGGCGAGCAATATGCTCGCCGTATTCAGCATTGCACCAGCAGCTCACAAGAGCTGCTGGTGCAACGCCGCCTCCTGCAGACTCGCGGCCAATCGGCCACCAGCAGGGGGTGTCAATCAACCCCATACTCGATCGGGTTGATTTGCGGCGATGTCTGTCCGCCTGCTCAGAGCAGGCTGACAGGTTATGGAGCAGCTGTCTTTGTGACCGCTGCTTCATAACTGCTGTTTCTGGCGAGCCTGCATTCGGAGCTTGATACATATGCCCCAAGGACTTATGCGCGCAGAATTCAGAAAATCTACTCCATTCTCATCTCACCACACATGGCAGGCGCAGCAACCCTTGCACTGACTAAAAAAGCAAACTAACTCCCTGAAAGCCTTAACAAACACATACATTTAAGCAGCATCTCAAATATTTAAAGTGACAGTCAATTGCAAAGAAAACTTTCATGTTTCAAATAGCGCATGTAATTTTAAACAACTTTCCAATTTTCTAAGACCTTGAAGGCCGCCTCTTATCACATGCTTTTTCATTTGCTTTTCACAACAGGGGAGAGCTAGTTCATGTAAACCATATAGATAACAAAGTGATCACGCCCGTGGATTGTGGCAGACACTGCACTTATTGTATAAAATGAAAGTCAATAGATAATAAATAAAATGCCATGTGATCAGGGGGCTGTCAGAAGCTTAAATCACAGAGTTAAAAGTTAATCACAGAGATAAAAAGTATTTTAATATAACAGTGTTGGTTATGCAAAACTGGGGAATGGGTAATAAAGTGATTTTCTATCTTTTAAAACAACACATATTCTGGTGTTGACTGTCCCTTTAAGGATGGGTGGGGAGACCACAGGCTAAATAAAATATTTCAAATGCAATCATAACGGTAAAGGAAATACTTGTAAATAATTTAATACACTCCAGCAGGTAAAGTGGATCATTGGGAACAAATAAAAGGGAAGAACATTTTTGAGTAAAATGTCCCTTTAAACCTTGCTGCCCACTTAATTATTATAATCAATAATCCTCCTCTGCAATTGTGTCAAACCAATTACAAACAGCACAACCTCTCACCTGCAGCCTTCAAACACCTGACAATGCACACCCTATCAGTAACATCAGTATTATATATACCCTTGTGTCAATTTATATTGGATGTGAGATACATTGATTTACAGCTTATAAGTGAATATTACTATATGTACCCTTCATACACAACTATGTGGATGTGAGTTATAGTACAAGAATATGTCATAAACATAATATTACCTGTTTTTATTGCCATTTCAACACAGGTCATATTATATGTTTTAACAATATTAGTGTAATAAAACACACCTCACATAGATGTGTATGACAATTACATGGTAAATAACAGAGGACAAGGTTTATGGTGAACTACAATAATATAAATTTTTTGGCTTCTTGGATGAGGGAGCTGAGGTGCCTGTAGTGGATTGCCTCGTTCTCCTTGTTTTAGCAGATTCTAGTGTTTCTGCTGGTGTGCTGGCCACAGATGATAGGCTGGAGGCAGTGTCCTGCTGGTGTGTAAAGTGCTAAACCAACACACCCAAGAGTTGATTTTGTTCTCTCCATCTATTGTCCATCTGCATCTGCATATCAGACAGAATTTGGATCATCTGTGACTACGATGCTGCTATGTCCCTCTGCAGCTCTATGCTACGTTTGTGTAACCTCTCTTGGCCACTGAAGAACCTCTCTTGGCTCCTGATTAACCTTTGCATCCACAGGCTCTTGAGCAACAGGGCTGGCAGTTGCTTGAGGGTTAGGTTCAGCTATATCTTCTGCTGCTTGAGGGTCAGATTCAGCTGTATTTTCTGATGCTTGAGGGTCAGGTTCAGCTGTATCTTCTGCTGCTTGAAGGGCAGCTATAGTTTCTGCTGTATTTCCATCAGCAGATGTTGGAGCTTGTCCCATGGAAGAGGATGGTGGAGCTCGTCGCATGGAAGAGGATGGTGGAGCTCGTCCCATGGGAGAGGATGGTGGAGCTCATCCCATGGAAGAGGATGGTGGAGCTTGTCCCATGGAAGAGGATGGTGGAGCTTGTCCCATGGAAGAGGATGGTGGAGCTCTTCCCATGAAAGAGGATAGTGGAGCTCGTCCCATGGAAGAGGATGGTGGAGCTATTATGGATGATTGGTAGTCCCACTGATGATCAGTGTGTGACCATTCAGCCTCTACAATCGGCACTTCTTGTGACATAGTCTATGGGTAATATCCATTACTGACATGAGATTGTGTTGTAGGGGTTGTAAATACATTGACCCTTTGTGGCTGTCTTGGCTCCCTCTCAAAACCAAAGGAAGGATATTCATCTGGCCAAGAATCTTGCCAGGGGTCATATGGCAATGGTGGTGGCATCACTCCCGGGTCCTCAACTGAAGCCATCCAACCATGCTCATGCCTGGGAGCATACTTTGGTGCGGTTGCTTGAAGACTGGTGGTGGTGGTGGTGGCAGCATGGCTGTTAGTATCCTTGTGACAGGAGGTTCTGTGGAGGAGTTAAAGGATGAGAGGGATAAGTACAGTCATATATATGTCCATGTGGGCATACAATGTACATTGATACATGCTAGGGCCTATACTGATTCACATGTCAAACTCTATAACCTGCATGTGCACGTTGTGAGTTGGTCTATGAGAGATTTGAATATGAGCAGTATACAGGGATATGCTTCATACCATAGTTATGTGTACATGTCAATGATGAAATAATGTGTTCTTTAAGTGATACTATGGTCACACAATTTACTTTAGCCTGATCTAGGCACCGAACCTGCTTTACTGAGCTAAATGTATTGGGGTGGCTATAGTGTCCATTTAATGAAAACTCTACATGTTGCTTGTGGCCTGTGTTACACTATTCCACCTCACATCATGCATTGTTTTATGAAGCAGTAATGTCAAGTATAATTGTAGATGTTTTTGTAAGTACGCCAAACACCATGATCCTCATCATGTCCATGAATGTGTTATATTAAAGGATATTGTATCACAACTACATATAATACAGGTGTGTGGGATGTTACTCACCAGCATGATGTGCTGTGGTTGCAACCCCTGAGTCACGAGCCCCTGGAAGTCCACGGACTGCTGTGATATTCAGGGACCTGTGTATCATCTCCTGCCAGGTGTTGTACTCTATGTCCAGGGCTGGCCCACAGCCTGTTCCCTTCTGGTGGATAGCTTCCTGACCCATCTTTTCTTTGACCCGCCTCTTGCAGTCATTCCACCTTTTTCAGGCCCTCTACAGTCCTCCTCTACTGCCAACCATGCAGCCTTTCTTTTTTTGGCACTGCCTTTGCCCTTCTCCTGCCCGAAGAGGGCACTGGAATTGTCCATGATGGCCTGCACTAGGGCAACATTTTCTTCAAGTGAGAAGTTTGGATATCTCAAGCTCTCATCCTCCATGGCCACTTGGATTCCTCCCTGTGATGTCCCTGGAAGTGTGGGTTCCTCGTCCACCTTCTGTCCCCATGTGCACCCTCTGTCCCTCTCCTGGATGTGCCTGCTCTCTGGGGCTCTCCGGCATCTCTCCTCCGGTCATCCATTCTGGCTCTCCCTCTCCCAACTCCACTTACTCCCTTACGGGGGGCCCACTGTTCCTCCTGTCCTCTTCAATACTCTTCTCCCTGCCACTCCTCTCCCCTCATCCTTACCTCTCCCTGCCATCCTCACACTAATCACACTACACTCACTCCCAGTTCAGTCACATACAATCACAATCAAACACTCAGCCTATCACACTGTAAAAATAAAATATGTGAGGTGTTAGAAATAAAAGTGTGGTGTATTTGTATATGTATGTATGCAATGTGTGCAATATGTCAGAATATGTGTAAGTGTACAAACTTACTCAATCCACCAATGCGACCTAACTATTCTGTTTGCGCCTCTCTCTCTACTATCACTAAACCTCCATTCCTGGGCCGTGTGTTGTAGCTCAACGAACATTCCAAACACACTGAAGAAAATAGCTGCGCATGGGTTTATATATGAATTTGAATAGTGTAATTACGTGTCACATTTTTATTTTAAATCTGGTTTCGTTTTTACGCGTGTTATCCTCATTTGCATAAAACTACTCTTTATTGACACTTTACGCGGACATAATACTGGCATAAGTTACTTGCGACAACAGAAATGTGTATTTGCGCACATTTCTGAAGATCGCCAGTTTGTCCTACTTACACCAGTCTAGCATCTAACGACACCGTATATGTAATACACCGATGTTCGAGATGAAATTACGGGCGGCGCGGGCTTCAGCACTTGCACTGTAGCCTGTGCAGTATATATAATCTCGTCCATAGTGTGTTTATGGTAAAAAAAAAATTGGTGCAAACCTTGCTACCTCATATATTTTCATTTTTCTGTTATAAGGAACTGGCATTTTGAAAAAAAAAAAATCAGAGAGTCAATTTGGCCACTGATTTCTGTGTAGATATGTATAGTGTGTGAGTCCCTTCATGGAACTGATGTGTTTTGAGCCTGGCTCAATGTATTATTTTTTTTGTTTTAAATAAAAAAAAAAAACTGGTGCAAACCTTGCCACCTCAAATATTTTACCTTCTATGAATAAGTAGCAGGCATTTTAAAAGAAATAAAATCCTTTGGGCCACTGATTTCTGTGGCGATATATATAGAGGCCGTGAGTGTGGAGAGGACTTCCGGTTGGAGGCGGGGCCGACAGGTAGCTGCAGGTACCTACAGGTATCTGAAAGCTCCGCGCCTCTATGTGAGGCCTAAAACCAGCAACAATCCACGCTGTTTTCCCTTGGCCTGCACTAGGCTTGGGTACCTGGATTACAATCCGGCGTTGGAAGTCTACGGCTACAGCCGAATGGTGCACGGTGGCTGGTGCACAGACAGTTTAAGGAGCTGACCGCTGTTTTGACCCACTAAACCCATTACCTAATTAACGGACTTTGCCTATCTTCCCAGCGGCCGAAGTACAGCTTACCCGGACGAGAGATAGTTGGAGAGCCGTTCTAGACTTTACCGGGCCTTGCCACACTGGTCCCTGGGTGCCTGGTTTCACCCGACTCGGAATAGAGCTGCTCTAGCCCACCTGGTTGGGCCATCTCGCCTGTACAATACCTGAGTCCCCTGGCTGTGACGGAAGGATTGTTGGGTAGGTTTCAGCTCTGCTCCGCCCCCGGAGCCTAGGATCAGCTGCAGCGAGGTGCCTGGCGAGACTCCGTACCCGGCCGGCCTGGATACTCCTGTAGGTGGTCCCGCTGGGCCTCCGTATCACCTGCTCAAACATCGCCTCCTGTGGGCCCTCTGCTACGTCACGATTCAGTGCCGATAGCCCGCAAGGATAGCGGAAGCGCTGAGAGAGGCATCATCTTACTAGAAGCTGGAACGGCGCAAAATTAAGGTACTGTGTCCGCCTTACGACTTAAATACATAAAAGTTTTTTGGACAAAGTTTCAGGATAAGTCTCAGACTTTATTGACACTTTGGGCTACAGGTCTAACCTAAATCTGTAGCGATTAGAGCCAGTAACGTTCATTTGCCTACCTCTGGATTAGAAATGTGCACAAGGCGTTGGAAACGGAGCCAGGAGCCTTAGGACAAGGGCCAGTGTTTTTGCTCTGTTACACAAGTTAAGACACTTCTTCCTCTGGCATACTTAAGAGAGTGGCAGAACCGGAACTTTACATTATATTTGTCACTAGCCCTATTATGAAAGGTTCTCCAGCTGGATTTGACAAGTGAAGGCTCATATTGAGATTGCAAGAACCTAGGGGACTTTGTGTCATTAAGCAGACTTTTTGGTTCTTCTAATTTCTCTTTTTTTTTTTTTTTTTCTTGCTTTTTTTTTTTTTTTTTCCTTTTTTGTTTTGCTTTCGCAGGTCACTTATTTTTGGTTGCTGAGTTTAAACTGCTGTCATTTATTGCTCACTATGAAAGTCGCTTATACAAATCTATGTAGTTAATTTGTGGGGTTTTTGTTGTTTTCTGTGTTTTTTTTTGTTATAGTTGGGCTTCATATTAAGGTAGAACACCTTTTTCATAGGGTATTAGATATACTTTAAACTACTAGTTGATACTCAAAGCTTCTAACTTGTTCTAGTGGTAAGCAAATCTCGCACGCTTACTACTATGCCAGGTTACACAAGATTTTTTGGTTAGGGACGATTGTCTGTCAGATTGTCTGTTAGTTTGTAAATAATTTTTAGGGTCACACTTATTATATAAGTAAGTTATTTGCACATTTTTACTGAACACAGTTCTCTATTTGAATGGTATATTAGGTTAGAATTGTAGTCAAGACTAGGAGTTTGCACCTAATTGTAAGGTCTTTTTAATCACGTCAGTAGTAATAAGTTACTATTTCCCTGGTTTAGGGTATTAAATCACTAAGCTATCCAATTCACTCTAATTTGCACAAATATAAGCTCTATTGAAAGCACCTTTTTCAAACAGCACTTGACTGACAGAGATAGGGCAGGGTAGGGTAGAGGAATTTTTTTTCTTCTCTCTCCTCCCCCTCTCTCTATTTCAGAAGCACTTACACTTTACTAATAGTCTCTAGGACTTTGCTATACTATCATGGTCCATATTAGCTTAATTGTACAGAAAGAGCTGTAAGCTGACCAAAGACAGGCACCAGGTCTAAGAGCAGGCATTCTTGCAGAATCAGACAGAACCATATTTGTGTGGGTTCCAGCGCACCGTGTCCCGCCCCCGTCCCAGGACCTAGACACGCACTTTTCTCTGTTTCCCTCCCCCCTCCTCTTTTTTTTTTTTTTCTCCCCCTCCCTTTATTCATAGACTTCGAATAATCTATCTAAAGTTTATTGGTCCTTTGGTTCATGGATAGATATATGCTCCAAAGGAGCTCACCTTCCAATATGCCCCCTAAAGCTAAAGATAAAAAAGGGAGTGGCAGGACTCTGGACGCCAGCATTGACACTCCCCCAGAGAAAGGGACCTCCCTGGGTAATAGTATGTCAGAATATGCAGCAGAAGTTGCTAAAATTCTGCTGCCGCAATTCGATCTGATCAAGCTTGAGATCAGGAATGAGATATCTAATCTCACGGCAGAGGTTCGGCAGTTTTCATCAAGACTAGATGAAGCTGAAAACAGAGTGTCTGATCTAGAAGACAGGCTCAATACTCATGATTCTACTGTTGATGCACATAGCAAAAAGATAGGAGCGTTACAAGCCAAGATCGAAGATCTTGAGGACCGCTCAAGACGCAACAATCTAAAAGTGATTGGCCTCCCCGAATCGCCCGAATTTTTCAATAACCAATACATTACCCAAGGCTTTACTGATTCCAGCTCCCGCCACTCCCTTTCAGATAGAGAGGGCACACAGAATAGGGCCACGCAGGGAACATACTGAGGGTCAGAGACCGAGGCCTGTGATATTTAAGTTTGTAAACTTCCAAGACAAATTATTATACCTTAAGTATTACAGGCAATGTATGCCTTTTGTCCTGGATTCCCATAAGTTACTACTTTTTCAAGATTTCTCTTCTGAAACTCTATCTAAGAGAAGAGACATGTCTTTCTTCTATGGTAGATTACAGAAAGAAAATTATAATATCAAAATGTTTTACCCAGCAAAGTTAGTGGTATTCAAAGAAGGAATCACTCACACACTAAACAATGTCTTGGAAGCTGATAATTTTTGCCGAGAAGCAGGTGTCCCGTAAATCAGCCTGAGTCAATATCGCGGGTCTACCCAGAAGTCTTCAGTATGGCTAAAGAGTATGGCTCTGTGTGGTTTGTTGTCGTGGGTTTTTTTTTTTTTTTCTCCTCTCAGTTTCTCACCCCCTCCTTGTGCCCTCCCCCGCGTCCCTGCTGCCCCTGCTCCAGTATATTCGGTAGGCTTCCCCTCCGTATATATACGCTAACAGATTTAGGACTTGATGGCCTCTAATATTAATTTATTTTCCTGGAATGTGGGCGGCATAACCTCTCCAATCAAACGAAAATCCATAATAAAGTACTCAGGGAAATTCAACCCTGACATAGTTTTTCTCCAGAAACTACACTTAAAACCCCCAGAAATTCCCAAACTTAAGACGAAATGGGTTGGGGAAGTTATAGCCGCTCCTTCTACAACCAGGAAAAGGGGGGTTGCCATTTTGCTGAATCGGAAACTGGAGTATAAAATAACTAATACTGAAGTGGATCCTGAAGGCAGATTTTTGATCTTGGAGATTGTGATTAAAAAGATCAAATATATACTCTGTAACATTTATGGTCCTAACCAAATCAAACAGAATTTTTGGGCGGCCTTAATAGTTAGATTACATAGATTTATAGGGCATAATTTAATCGTAGCGGGTGATTTTAATTTGACAGCTGACGCAACTTTAGATTGCTCTAAAAAAAGAGCCCTTAACAGCAGAGATAGGAAAGTGCGTATTTTCCAAAAATTCTGCTCACAGTTGGGTTTAGTAGATATCTGGCGGGTACAGAACCCGGACGCACGAGTATTTACATGTGTATCCCATGCTCAGCAAGCCTTCTCCAGGATTGATTATTTTCTGGTGTCGGACTCACTACTAAGATGGGACTGGGTTACTAAAATAGAAGATATAGTTATATCTGATCATGCGGCCATCTTGCTGTACTGTAAACCCTATAGTTCAAATTTAGGGAATAAGCATATATATTTTCCTAGATTCTTAAGCAACAATGCCAGTTTTCAAAACTGGCTACAAATTAAGTGGGCAGATTATCTTAAGATCAATGGTAACTACCTGAATAAAGTGGAAGTGTTCTGGGAGGCCTCCAAGGCCGTCTTACGCGGCGAAATCAAATCTTATATGATATACTGGAAGAAGAAGAGTAGTCTGGCGGCTAGACAGTGTACAAATCAAGTAAAAAACTCTTTTAGAGCGTACTTAAACAACCCTAGTAGAGGACAATGGGATGCTTATGTAAGGGCCAAGGCATTTCGTGACATGCAAATTAAGCAGAATAGCTTACAAGAAGAACTTAGAACTAAAGCGCGATACAGCGGGTACGCAGGTAGATCCGCTAAGTTTCTAGCTAGAATAGCTAAATCCTCCCCTAAGCAGGCAATTTCTGCCATTAAACAAGGTACAAAGAGGTTCACGAATCATCCAGACATTGAACGAAAGTTCTTTGACTTTTTCCAAGACTTGTACAAATCAGAACCGTCTAATGTAGGACAGCAAATAAAATTCTGGTCGAAGATCAAGATCCCGAGACTAGCGCCGGAAGCCCTGGAAGTTATTAATGCCCCCATCGCTGAGGAGGAGATTATTTCTGCAATTAAAAATGCCAAACCAAATAAAGCGGCCGGGCCCGATTCATTTCCCATTGAATTTTATCGAATGTTACAATCTCAGATAACCCCTATTCTGTCTAGGCTATTCAATTTCTACTTCTCAGATAATATTAATTGTTCGCCTTCTTTCGCCGCGGCAAACATAACGCTAATTTTAAAAAAGGGCAAGGACCCGGAGCTTCCTAGCTCATTTAGACCTATTTCTGTCCTTAACACCGACTATAAATTATTAGCTTCTATCATAGCTTCTAGATTAAAACCTTATATTGGGGACCTAATACACGAGAACCAATCCGGATTTATGCCCGGCCGGAACCCTGTGAGAAACACCAGGAAATTATTAGTTCTCATTGAGTCTTATTGGAATAAATATAAGGCCTCTTATAGTCACGATACTTCTGACAAGGCCATTCTTACAGTTGACGCTGAGAAGGCCTTCTATCGGGTCAGTTGGGACCATCTTTTCATCACCCTAGAGAAATTTGGTTTCTCCGGGTTTTTTCACAATTATATTAGGTTAATCTATAGTGCTCCCACTTCTTCGGTAATTATTAATAATGTGACCTCCCAACGATTCGTTATGCACAGAGGGACCAGACAGGGGTGTCCACTATCCCCCCTATTATTTAATATCAGTTTGGAACCGCTGGCCATACGATTACGTCAAGAACTTGAAGGTATTTCTTTTGCCGGTGAGAAACTGGTTCTGCTATCATATGCGGACGATTTGTTGATATGTCTATCTAATCTTTCGGTTTCGCTGCCAACTCTTCAGGATATTATCCATGAGTTTGGCGAGATCTCTGGATTCCGGGTTAATACATTGAAATCAGAATTAATGTGGCTCTATAGAAATCCTGTAAGTGACGTAAAACACCCTTTTGTGGAAGTCTCCCAGATTAACTATTTAGGGCTCTATATTTCCAGAAATCCAGAGGACTGGTATAAGTTGAATTACGCCTATGGGGTTAGTTGCTGTAAAAAAAAATTGGATGAATGGACTTCGCTGCCTATTTCGTTATCTGCGCGGGTAACAATGATCAAATCAATTATTTTTCCTAAACTTATGTATATATTTAAAAATATCCCTTTATTTATTCATCACAAAGACATTGTTACATATAATAGTGCGTGTTCCAGATTTCTATGGAAAGGTAGTAAACCACGGATTGCCGTCCATCGCCTCATGAATTCTAAGTTGGCAGCTGGCCTCGCACTTCCTAATATTCAGATGTATAATCTAGTGATCATTGCTAGATTTGCATTAGACTGGATTACGGGTAAGGATTTGATCACGGCGGCCGTCTGGGAGTCGCGGGTAGTGGCTCCATTTAATTTGAAGGCTTTACTACATTGCCCGTTGACCTCTCTCCCTTCGAATATATTTAGCTTCTCCACTTTTAGGAATATAATTATAGCATGGCAGAGGCTGTGTACTGAGTTAGATTACTCCCCATATCTCTCACAATATCTACCCATATGTGGTAATCCCAATTTTTGCCCCGGACTCTCAAGTCAGATATTTAAAGACTGGGATTTGAAAGGCTTAAATGCCATGAGCCGATTTCTGGGACCAGTCTAGGGGCGCGAGAATTTTACGCCTACCTTCAAGTCAGGCATTACTTACAGGAGTTGCATAATAACTTCGGGAATAATTGGGCTTTGGGTGAATTACAGGCCAGGATTTCCCTGTATGCAGCCGGGAAATTTGGGATTTCCCCATTATACCAACTGGTAACTCAGAAAGCTTCGGATTTACAGGTAGGCGAGATGATTTCTAAATGGTCTATCCAATTCCCTGATATAGATGAGCAAACTATTGTAGGAAGCTTCAAAATTATTCAACAGAATTGGGTCCCTACCATTTGGAGAGAATCTCAGATAAAAATCGGGCTCAAGAGGTACTTTACCCCAGGTATGCTCTCTAAATGGTATAACGCAAGGGTTTTATGCTCCAGATGCTCGAAGACGGATGCAGACTTATTCCATTGTTTATGGAGCTGCCCAAAAACTCGACAATTTTGGAATAAGATTGCATATTGGATGAGCTCTGTTTTAAAATTGGAGCATGAATTATCCCCCATCGAGATTTTCTTTCTGGTGAGATATCAAGGCTTAAAAAAAAATTATCTTCTTAGAAATACAATAATACTAACGGGGCGTAATCTCATCCTTAAACTATGGAAATCAAGTTCGGCACCCACACTGGTCCAACTTAAAGCGGCTGTAGTTAGTCAATATACAACAGAGCAATACAATATGCCCTTCCCGCATGAGCAATACTTGCCCGCGTTCTTCAGAAAATGGGAGAAATTTATAAGATCCTTGCCTCCAGCATACCAGAAAAAAATGATTAAACCATTCAGAGAATCCGATTTCGTTTTGACAAATATATTAACAGGCCACTATCCTGGGGATTGGGCAGGTGACGCGGAGTGAGGGTTTAGGGAGGGGTGGGGATGAGGTTTTGTGTTTTTTTTTTTTTATATATGTTTTTGTTTTTGTCGTTGGTTTGTTACGCAATTTGTGGTTATTTTGGTTGACTGATGAATGTGTGCTATTTTTGGCCATTTCTCCTGCACTGATCGGTAAGCTGCAAATATATAGGCAGAATATCTTTGGGATAGATTCAAAGATAGGGATAGTTCAGAGCAGAGAATCTTAACGCTTGATTGATCAAGAGGAGAGGGGGGAAGGGAGAGGAAGAGAGGGGTTCACAGGAGAGAGGAGTCCAGGCGTATTGGGATAGGCGTGCTGGAGCCCACTATATATATTTTTTTTTTTTTCCGAGGTGGGGTCCTGTTTGTTTCAACTTTTTAATGAAGATAACTAGGGTAATGGTTGATACATATGCTAGTTCGGTCGAAAATGTTAGCGATCGCTTGTAATTGGATGCATTATATTTTCTTTGTATGTTTTTCGTTCTGGGGATCTTGGGTATGCGTTACATGACCAGACACTCTAATACTGAGATCATTAGTAATCGCTAGGGGGAGATATCAAGTGACTGGTATGTAATGCGATACACTATATCTGTGTTGTACTTTCTTGTTCTCACGTTTTAGCATATTTTTGTTAAATTTCTGAATGTGTAACACATGCTTTGTTATTATCCTTTGATACAAATAAAATTAAAACTAAAAAAAAAAGAAATAAAAGTGTGGTGTATTTGTATATGTATGTATGCAATGTGTGCAATATGTCAGAATATGTGTAAGTGTACAAACTTACTCAATCCACCAATGCGACCTAACTATTCTGTTTGCGCCTCTCTCTCTACTATCACTAAACCTCCATTCCTGGGCCGTGTGTTGTAGCTCAACGAACATTCCAAACACACTGAAGAAAATAGCTGCGCATGGGTTTATATATGAATTTGAATAGTGTAATTACGTGTCACATTTTTATTTTAAATCTGGTTTCGTTTTTACGCGTGTTATCCTCATTTGCATAAAACTACTCTTTATTGACACTTTACGCGGACATAATACTGGCATAAGTTACTTGCGACAACAGAAATGTGTATTTGCGCACATTTCTGAAGATCGCCAGTTTGTCCTACTTACGCCAGTCTAGCATCTAACGACACCGTATATGTAATACACCGATGTTCGAGATGAAATTACGGGCGGCGCGGGCTTCAGCACTTGCACTGTAGCCTGAGCAGTATATATAATCTCGTCCATAGTGTGTTTATGGTAAAAAAAATTGGTGCAAACCTTGCTACCTCATATATTTTCATTTTTCTGTTATAAGGAACTGGCATTTTGAAAAAAAAAAAAATCAGAGAGTCAATTTGGCCACTGATTTCTGTGTGGATATGTATAGTGTGTGAGTCCCTTCATGGAACTGATGTGTTTTGAGCCTGGCTCAATGTATTATTTTTTTTGTTTTAAATAAAAAAAAAAAACTGGCGCAAACCTTGCCACCTCAAATATTTTACCTTCTATGAATAAGTAGCAGGCATTTTAAAAGAAATAAAATCCTTTGGGCCACTGATTTCTGTGGCGATATATAGAGGCCGTGAGCTCCTTCAGAGAATCCATGTGTTTTCAACCTGGTCCAATGTTGTTATTGTTAAAAAAGAACTGGTGCCAACTTTGCCACCTCATATATTTTACCTTTTCTGAATAAGTAACTGGTATTTTGAAAAGATTAAAATCCATTTGGCCACTGATTTCTGTGTGGATATATACAGAGCGTGAGCCCCATCATACTATAAACATATTTTTAGCCTGGCCAAATGGTTTTATGGAAAAAAAAACTTGTGCCAACCTAGCCACCTCATATGATTTACCTTTTCTGAATAAGTAACTGGTATTTTAAAATAGTTAAAATCCTTTGTTCTGTCAGGATATATAGAGGGTGTGAGCCCCTACAGAGAATCCACGTGTTTTCAGCCTGGTCCAAAGATGTTTTTGTTAAAAAAAGAAATGGTGAGAACTTTGCCACCTCATATATTTTACCTTTTCTGAATAAGTAAATGGTATTTTAAAAGGGTTAAAATCCATTGGGCCACGGATTTGTGTGTGATTATATATAGTGTGTCAGCCCCTTAATAGAATCCTGATTTATTTGTGAATATATAGTGTATGAGCTCCTTTATATAATTTATATGTTTTCAGCCTACCCCAATGGTTTTTTTTTTTGTGTTAAAGTGTGAACCTTACCAACTCTTACATTTTGGACAAAAGGGATAAAGTACTGGCGCTAGTCAGCTAGGGTGAAGTCTATAAATAGGACATAATGTCTAAAATTAGAATATGGAACCAAAGTATGTGAGAATCGCTGTAAAAACTAAATAGATTCACAACTCCAAGTACTGATAATGGATAAAAACACGTGTAATTAACACTACAGACTAGCCTGATATGGGCTAGTTGCTAGCGTGGAGAACCACACGAAACATGTCTGCAGTCTGTCAAGCTGTAACCCTGACCTCTTGTTAAAGGGCCATGATACCCACATTTTTTCTTTCATGATTTAGAAAGAGAATGCATTTTTAAACATCTTTCTAATTTACTTCTATTATCTAATATGTTTTATTCTCTTGATATTCATTGCTGAAAAGCATATCTAGATATGCTCAGTAGCTGCTGATTGGTTGCTGCACATACAAGCCTCATGTGATTGGCTCACCCATGTGCATTGCTTTTTCTTCAAATTAGGATATCTAAAAAATGAAGCAAAATAAATAATAGAAGTAAATTGTAATGTTGTTTAAATTTGTATGTTCTATCTGAATCATGAAAGAAAGATTTTGGGTTTAGTGGCCCTTTAACCCCTTAATGACCGAGGACGTGCAGGGTACGTCCTCAAAAAAAAGGCAGTTAACGCCTGAGGACGTACCCTGCACGTCCTCGGTGTGGAAAGCAGCTGGAAGCGATCCTGCTCGCTTCCAGCTGCTTTCCGGTTATTGCAGTGATGCCTCGATATGGAGGCATCCTGCAATAACCTCACATGGCCATCCGATGCAGAGAGAGCCACTCTGTGGCCCTCTCTGCACCGGACATCGATGGCCGGTATCGTTGGTGGGTGGGAGCCGAATTGGGAGGCGGGTGGGCGGCCATCGGTGTGCTGCGTGATGTCACGGGGGGCGGGATCGGGGGCGTGACCGCCAGGGGCGCGCACGGGCGCGCGCGCGTGCACGGAGGGTGGCGGGCGGGCGCGTGCACGGGGCGGGAGCGGGTGGGAACCGCTACACTACGGAAAAGTGTTTAATAAAACCTGGCTAATCATGTTTGTGCAAAAGCACAAAAAACGATCGTGGAGGGGTGGGGGGGTTGGTTTGTGTGTGGGGAAGCTACACTACAGAAAATTTCAAAAAATTAAAAAAACAAACCATTTTTTTTCTTCTAAACTGGGTACTGGCAGACAGCTGCCAGTACCCAAGATGGCGCCCATTAAGTTAGAGTGGGAGGGGATAGAGCTGTTTGGGGGGGGATCAGTGAGGTTGGGGGCTAAGGGGGGATAGTACACAGCAGCATATGTAAATATGCTTAAAAAAATCATTAAAAAAAAATATATATAGCTTTTATTTTAGTACTGGCAGACTTTCTGCCAGTACTTAAGATGGCGGGGACAATTGTGGGGTGGGGGAGGGAAGAGAGCTGTTTGGGAGGGATCAGGGGGTCTGATGTTTTAGGTGGGAGGCTGAGCTCTACACTAAATCTAATATTAACCCTGCAAGCTCCCTACAAGCTACCTAATTAACCCCTTCACTGCTAGCCATAATACACGTGTGATGCGCAGCGGCATTTAGCGGCCTTCTAAATACCAAAAAGCAACGCCAAAGCCATATATGTCTGCTATTTCTGAACAAAGGGGATCCCAGAGAAGCATTTACAACCATTTGTGCCATAACTGCACAAGCTGTTTGTAAATGATTTCAGTGAGAAACCTAAAATTGTGAAATATTTTACGTTTTTTTTAATTTGATCGCATTTGGCGGTGAAATGGTGGCATGAAATATACCAAAATGGGCCTAGATCAATACTTGGGGTTGTCTACTACACTACACTAAAGCTAAAATTAACCCTACAAGCTCCCTACATGCTCCCTAATTAACCCCTTCACTGCTGGGCATAATACACGTGTGGTGCGCAGTGGCATTTAGTGGCATTCTAATTACCAAAAAGCAACACCAAAGCCATATAAGTCTGCTATTTCTGAACAAAGGGGATCACAGAGAAGAATTTACAACCATTTGTGCCATAATTGCACAAACTATTTGTAAATAATTTCAGTGAGAAACCTAAAGTTTGTGAAAAAAATTGTGAAAAAGTGAACGATTTTTTTTATTTGATCGCATTTGGCGGTGAAATGGTGGCATGAAATATACCAAAATTGGCCTAGATCAATACTTTGGGTTGTCTACTAAAAAAAAATATATACATGTCAATGGATATTCAGGGATTCCTGAAAGATATCAGTGTTCCAATGTAACTAGCGCTAATTTTGAAAAAAAAGTGGTTTGCAAATAGCAAAGTGCTACTTGTATTTATGGCCCTATAACTTACAAAAAAAGCAAAGAAGATGTAAACATTGGGTATTTCTAAACTCAGGACAAAATTTAGAAACTATTTAGCATAGGTGTTTTTTGGTGGTTGTAGATATGTAACAGATTTTGGGGGTCAAAGTTAAAAAAAGTGTTTTTTTTTTCAATTTTTCCTCATATTTTATAATTTTTTTATAGTAAATTATAAGATATGATGAAAATAATGGTATCTTTTGAAAGTCCATTTAATGGCGAGAAAAACGGTATATAATATGTGTGGGTACAGTAAATGAGTAAGAGGAAAATTACAGCTAAACACAAACACCGCAAAAATGTAAAAATAGCCTTGGTCCCAAACGGACAGAAAATGGAAAAGTGCTGCGGTCATTAAGGGGTTAATGGAGCTTTGGCTCTGTATTTGTTTTTACCACGTACCCCAATAAAGACTATACTTTTTTATACTTTTTGGCTGGTATCCTTTTGCTTTTGCCTTTCCATGGATTATCATCGTTTTTGTGTATGCTGTTGGTTGTGACCCTCATCCTGTGCAGCCCGGAAGTACACTTGGATTCCACTAGTTGCTAAAGTAATTGAATAAATCCTATAGACTATGCAGTTATAACGATTATTGCAGTTGTTGTATTGCTCAAATATTAAAGACTAGCTCGATAAAAGCAGATTACGATAATAGTTAAGCATACAGGATGCTTGCAATATATATATCAATGAGGAGTGCTAGCAACAAAATCCCTATTTGTACTTGATTGTGTTTCCCCTATCTGCTTAAATAGGGATTTTGTTGCTAGCACTCCTCATTGATATATATTGCAAGCATCCTGAATGTGGCATTTTAAAACGATTAAAATCCTGTGGGCCACTGATTTCTGTGTATATATACACAGGATGTAGGCCCCTTCATACAACCCATGTTTTTAAATGGTTTCTATGGCAAACAAACGTGTGTCAACCTTGACACTCCATACATTTTATATCTTTTCTCAAGGAACTGGTATTTTGAAGGGGTTAAAATACTTTGAGCCACTGCTTTCTGTGGGATTATATATATATCAGTGTTGTCCCCAGGACCCACCTGGCTGATTTTACTAACCACCCGGCTAAAATTTTAGCCGATATTAAAGGGACAGTCTAGTCCAAAATAAACTTTCATGATTCAGATAGAGAATGTAATTTTAAACAATTTTCCAATTTACTTTTATCACCAATTTTGCTTTGTTCTGTTGGTACTCTTAGTTGAAAGCTAAACCTAGGAGGTTCATATGCTAATTTCTAAGCCCTTGAAGGCCGCCTCTTCTCTCAGGGCATTTTGACAGTTTTTCACCACTAGAGGGTGTTAGTTCATGTGTGTCATATAGATAACACTTTGCTAACGCACGTGGAGTTCAAGTGAGCCAGCTCCAATTGGCTACAATGGATGTCTGTCAAAAGAACTGAAATAAGGGGGCAGTTTGTAGAGGCTTAGATACAAGGTAATTACAGAGGTAAAAAGTGTATTTATATAACTGTGTTGGTTATGCAAAACTAAAATCTTTTTAAACAATAAAAATTCTGGTGTAGACTGTCCCTTTAAGCTAAAATGATCTAATATTAAAAATGTTCATTTAAATTTATGTTAATTTATGCAGTTAATTTGTGCTTTGTATAGCCAAAAATGATATATTAGAAAATATTACACAGCCCCCACCCAGCTACTTCATAATGCCACCCGGATTGCAGCATGTTCTGTGGAGAACACTGTATAGCCCTCTCATAGAATCCACATGTTTTCAGCCTGGCCCAATGGTTTTTATAATACAAACAACTGGTGCCAACCTTGCCACCTTATATTTTACCTTTTATTAATAAGTGGCATTTTAAAAGAGTTAAAACCCATTGGGGCACTGGTTTCTGTGGGGGTATATTTAGTGTGTGAGCCCCTTCATTGAATCAATATGTTTTTACCCTGGCCCGATTAAAAAAAATGGTGCCAACCTTGCCACCTCATATATTTTACCTTTTTACCTATTTTACCTAAGTGGCATTTTGAAAGGGTTCAAATCATTTGGGCCTCTGATTTTTGTGTGGATATATAGGGTGTGTTAGTTTTGGGGTGAGTGGAATTTAATATATAGGAATAGAAGTACAGGAACCCAAAAGTCTTTTAAAAAGGCTTTAATAAAGAAAGAAAATGAATTAAACAATGATGATCAATAATAAGGGTGAAAGCAGAGCCAGGAACAGGCCAAAGGTCAGATACCATGGAATCAGTCCAGCAACTAGGTACCAAGGTAACAAACAAGAGCAAATTCCAGGAGCAGGCCAAAGGTTAGGTACTGTGAGATCAGTCGAGCAACTAGGTACTAAGGGGGAAGGTAGGAGCAATGTCAATGTAAAGGTGGACAGGCTAGAACAGGATACCAGATAGATGCAGTAGTGATAACAGCATTCAGATAAGCTGCCACTGGTACAGCAAGCACAGGAGACTCAGCAGGTACAGGATACCCAGCAGCTACTGTTGGTGAGGCTGTTACGGGATACCAGGTACGAGCAGCGAGTTCAGCAGTATCTAGGTAAGCTGCCACTGGTAAAGCAAGTACGGGAGACTCAGCATGCACAGGAACAAGGTAAGTAATCAACTAGGGATACACTATGTCCACATAGGTATGAGTGGTCTAATGGATTTGAACCCATTCAAAATAGCAGTTACTTATTCAAAAAAGGTCAAATATATTAGGTGGCAAGATTGGCAGCAGTTTTTTTAACCATAAAACTTTTTCGGACAGGCTAAAAATGTGAATTTTATGTAGGGGCTCACACCATGTATATATCCACACTGAAATGAGTAGCCCAAGAAGTTTAACCATTTCAAAATGCCAATAAATTATTGATAGAAGGCAAAATATAAAAGTCGGCAAGGTTGGCACCAGTTTTTTTAACCATAAAAACCATTAGGCAATGTTGAGAAAACATGTAATCTATGAAGGGGCTCACACACTATATATCCCAACAGAAATCAGTGGCCCAATGGATTTTAACCCTTTGAAAACATCAGTTACTTATTCAGAAAAGGTAAAATATATGAGGTGGCAATGTTGGCACCAGTTTGAGCCCCATCATACGATAGACATGATAGACATCATACGATAGACAACTGATGCCAACCTTGCGACTTCATATATTTGATCTTTTCTGAATAAGTAACTGGTATTTTGAAATGGTTAAAATTCATTGGGCCACTTATTTCTGTGTAGATATTCGCGAATCGTAGGTATATTACTGGATTTCCACTTTTTGGGAATTTAATTTCTTGGCACTGTTGAGCATTATAAGAAGAATGGTCCTGTGTAGTTTGTTCTGTAGCTTTGGGATTTTTAAGAACAGTAATAAGTGTAAGTTTGGTTCAATGGTGATCTCTAGTACTGTGGCAGTTGTGTGGACGAAAATGCCTTGCTCATGTCAGAGGTGAATGGGCAGACTGGTTCGAGATGACAGAAAGGCAACAGTAACTCAAATAACCACTCGTTACAACCAAGGTATGTAGAATACCATCTCTGAACGCACAACACGTCGAAGCTTGAAGCAGATGTGCTACAGCAGCAGAAGACCACACTTGGTGCCACTTCTGTCAGTTAAGAACAGGAAACTGAGGCTACAATTTGCACAGGCTCACCAAAATTGGACAATAGAAGATTGGAAAAACGTTGCCTGGTGTGATGAGTCTTGATTTCTGCTGCGACATTCAGATGGTAGGGTCAGAATTTGGCGTAAACAACATGAAAGCATGGATCCATCCTGCCTTATATCAACGGTTCAGGCTGGTGGTGGTGTAATGGTGTGGGGGAAATTTTCTTGGCACACTTTGGGCCCCTTAGTACCAATTGAGAATCTTTAAAATCCATGGCCTACCTGAGTACAGTGTACCCATCTTCTGATGGCTACTTCCAGCAGGATAATGCACCATGTCACAATGCTCAAATCATCTCAAACTGGTTTCTTGAACATGACAATGAGTCACCAGATCTCAATCCAAATAGAGCACCTTTGGGATGTGGTTCAACGGGAAATTTGCATCTTGGATGTGCAGCCGACAAATCTGCAGCAACTGCATAATGCTATTATGTCAATATGGACCAAAATCTCTGAGGAATGTTTCCAACACCTTGTTGAATCTATGTCACAAAGAATTAACGCAGTTCCGAAGGCAAAAGGGGGGATCCAACCCGGTACTAGCAAGGTGTAACCTGATAAAGTGGCTGGTTAGTGTATATCCACACAGAAATCAGTGGACCAATGGATTTTAACCCTTCCTTTCAAAACACCAATTACCGTACTTATTTAGAAAAGGTAAAACATATGAGGTAACAAAAGTTTTTTTTTTTTACCATAAAACCCATTTGCTCAGGCTAAAAACATGTCTATCGTATGATAGGGCTCACACTCTGTATATATCCACCCAGAAATCAGTGGCCCAATAGATTTTAACCCTTTCAAAAACATTTTTTTAAATATTTGAAGTGGCAAGGTTGGTACAATTTTTTACCATAACAATTAAAGGGATAGTCTAGTAAAAAATAAACGTCCATGATTCAGACAGAGCATGCAATTTTAAAGGGATCCTAAACACCTTGTCATTCAAGAAATCCTCAAAATAAATATAAAGTGTGTGCAGCAACAACCTCCATACTCACAATATAATGTGCATCTGATCTGTTATTATACTATTTAACCCTTTGGAACTTTTCTCTGAACTGTAGCCTATGTGTTAGATAGGGAGCCGCCATGTTGTAACGCGCGTTAAGAGGAGATATGCGGTCACGTGATGCGCTCATCTGTGTTGCCGGAAGAGCCTGTGCATAGGAGTTGCGCTTCCTCTCTGACTAAGCAGCAGACCCATAGTACAGGCAGCTTAGACAAAATGAGCGACTGGTTCACACAAGCACCTCTAGTGTACAGCTCAGTGTTCTGTGAAGGGACCTAACTTTGTAAAACAGCGAACCATGTCACTTCCTGTGACGTTTCATCAGCTGTTGCTCTCAGTTTCAGCCTAATACGCATGCACCGGTGAGGGAAAATGTTATTCACAATTGCGTGCTCGCTCACAGGGGGGATGACGTGAGAACCAAGAATGTGCCCAGCCCTCTTGTCACTGTCTGGAAGCGATCGCCATAGGAGGGGGGAAGATCGCCTTTAGATTTAAAATATTAAGGTAGACATTATTTAAATGCAAAATGGTCTATGCTGTATTGCTCAGTATTGGCAATTATATATGATAGCAAAAGTATTTTGGTTCATTGATGGCAAGTGTTAAAGGTCCCTTTAAGCAACTTTCTAATTTATTCTTATTATCAATTTTTCTTTGTTCTCTTTGAATTAAAACATGTGGATTCTATGAAGGAGTTTGTGCACTAAATATATATATATATACAGTATATCCACATATAAATCAGTGGCCCAAAGGACTTTAATCCTTTCAATATACAAGTTACATATTCAAAACATAAATAAAATGGTGCCATGTCTGTCATCTGTTTTATTGAAATATAACATGAATTTATATAAAATTTAAGTTTGTTTAGGTTTTGGGGAAAGTGTATTATTTTATTTAATATGAAAATAATGACAGATATTTTGTTTATACAGCTTTATTTTGCAGATTGAAATTGGTTGGCGACAAAGAAGCTTAGTGAATTAGAAGCCTAATTTGGTGAATAAGAAGCTGGCCGAGTAAGAAGCCAACTTCAGCCTCATCACTAACAAAGTAATGGCTGCCTTAAAGGGACATTCAACACCGATGAAAACATTATCCCATACCTTAGATCAAGCAAAAAAAAAAGAGCCTTCACCGCATCCTATCTTCAATAACACTAACGTTAGGTGGCTAATCTTCAATGAACATTTAGTTAACAACGGCAGATATGGCCGCCAAACTCGCCCCCTGTTACGTAGGAGGCTTCTTGTTTAAACCCATACTTGTTCACAGGGACACTGTTCTATTAGAAATAGAGCAGTGTCTCCGTGAACGTGGCTAAAGAATCTAGCCGAGGATGTGATTCGCATTGGATGAAGAGTTAGAGAAGAAGCCTCCTACGTAACAGGGGGAGGAGTTGGGCGGCCATATCTGCCGTTGTTAACTAAATGTTCATTCAAGATTAGCCACCTAACGTTAGTGTTATTGAAGATAGGATGCGCTGCAGGCTCTTTTTTTTTTTGCTTGATCTAAGGTATGGGATGTTTTCATCTGTGTTGACTGTCCCTTTAAAGGGACACTAAATAAATGCTAGATAGAATGATGCATTCAAAGAAAAGATTAGTTTGATAATAACATGTAAATGTCATTTTTAAAGTTTCATTAGTTGTTTAAATATTGACAAAATAAGTGTAAAGTTTTAGTGTCTATAAAACAATGGGAGCTGCCATGTTGTAACTTAGGTTACTTTCTCTGCTGTGGCCAATTAAGGACAATTATAAATAAGTCACTAGAGTGTGGAGCCAATGGCTGTGTGGAATATAACAGTGTTCAGCACCTCCATTTCTAACAGGAACTGAAATGCTCACAATTTGAGAATGGAATTACAGGAAATGGGGACAAAATAAATAATGAAAGTATATTGCAGAGTTTTTTTTATATATATATATATGATTTATCATTTTATATTACTATCTCAAAGTGTTTAATGTCCCTTTAAAGTTAAAATGATCCACAAATATTTATTTTAATAGAGAACTACATCCCAGTACAGTTGCATCCCAGTAAGAGAACCCCCAAAAACAAACAGTGGTAACACTACAGTTAAAAGCGTAGTAACTTTCATTATTCATGCCTATCCATGATATTTATTAATACAAAAAAATACACGGATATATTTTTTTTGTCCAACTTACACATTACTTATGACATGATATGTCTGAAATGCACATCTTTAAAAAGTAATTTAGGCTGCCAAATCAAAAATGCTTACCTAAGCTAAACTGAGTCGGTAGGAAGAGGTTAACAGTTTCTTCAGCTTTTGTCACAATAAACACGGCTCATGTGAACAAGCTGCTTTAGTAAATCAATAGGAGGAACTTCTAAAATGAACCATTCAGAGAGGTTTGTCTCTTGTACAGCTATACAATACAATACAGAGAGAAATATCAGAGACAAAAGTACATCTTAAATTGGTCCAATGGCGAAAACTCTTCTACACACTAAATAGTCCCATATTTAGCTGGTGTCTTTGCTTGGCTGTTAAATGATTAAAGTGATTAGTTTTAACCTCTCACATTCACCCTAAGTAAACAAAATAAATTATACAATAGTAGTTGGCAAAAGCTTGCTGCTATAACACATCCCAGGTGTTAGAAGTTTGTTTTTGCCCAAGCATAAGGGCGGAGCCTTAGATTAGAGCCCTAATGAATGAGGTCCGGTGACAAGCTGAGGTGACAATCATCATGTCATTTGCACAGGAGAGACCAATTCTCCCTTGATAAAGCCATGTGATTTATGCACACAGGACAGAGCCCTGCAGGCGGGAGATTTTGCTGCAAATGCGTGAAACATGAATTTAGGCTGCTGCTCTGTGTGTAGATATTATTCACTAACAGTACGATTCGGGGGAGGTAAGAGGATATCACTGGCTTCACTCTTCGCTATTAGGCAAACTTGGGTGTGGTGCAGCTCAATATAAACCATACACTTTTTCTGTTGCAGTTGCACTAACTGGGTGACTATGCTAACGCATGGGTCGCATATGGAATTATCTCCAGTCTGCACGCTGATACCTAAATAAGTCACCCTGTTTGTCTCCAATGACGCATGGGTCATACTGTTAGTTATACAGCAATACTTACAGATCATTTTATATTCAGATTATGTTCTTCAGTATTGAATAAATGCATAGGTTTTCTATCCCGACCTTATATGTTATAAAGTTAAACAAAAAAATACGAATTCATAGGTCGCACAAGATTACCAGTTTACCACAAATATACACAAAATCTACTTAATCTATATAAATAAATATACACGTTCTTATTCATTGTGTAGGGGATTTCTGAAAACTTTGTTACTATCAGTACTAATGTCCCCAATTTTTGGTTTGACGTTTATTTGGATAGATGGTTTGCACAAAGATGTACATTATATTACCTGTAGTGGATGAAATAAAATCAGTCTGGCTGTAATTATAAATATATGTACTGTACTTACAAAACTGTCTGACAAAATCATGGTTGTGGTTTCTTCTAAAATGGCTTCTTAGGGTAAAAAACAAGCTCTAGAGTTGACTGCTTTGTGTCCGGACAGAGCTGGTGACAGAGCTGGTGTTAAAGTTGATAAAATACTAATATGCAGTCTGTTTCATTTAAAGGTCCTCTCAATTTTAAGGCAAAATGGTGGGATGGGGAGAGCAGATGTTTTGTGGTGGTAAAATGGAGGACTTTTCTGGGGGCTAAAGGGGCATATAAACTGTGTGTTACTAATGACACTTTGTAGACTGCATTAAAATTGCTTCTGACATTGTCCCTTTACCTGTATGGTTAGGACTTAGGTATATGGGTTTAGGCTTCTAATGGACAACTGGCCATTTTCACTTTAGGGTGTGTGGCACTGTAATATGGAATATTATATATATATATATATATATATATATATATATATATATATATATATATAGGAACAAAGGTGGCTGTGTAAGGGGATATGCTGTGTAAGGCATAAGGAATTTAGACAGAAGTCTGTGTCACATGTCATTTGAAGACTGTTGACTAATTGTAGCTGTAGGTTGCATCTTCATTACAATTTATTTAGGATAAGGATAAATAAAACAGGGTTTTCTGAATGTCTACTTTGTCACCTTTACGACCCCTTTCTCCTTGGTCATATTTTGCAAACTGGAAGGAAGTGTGAGAAGTAAAATTGTTCTGCGATGACATGTAAATTATGTTGATCACTGCTCACAAACAACAAAGCACAAGAGTGACTAGAACAAGGCTGATATGGCCAACGGGTGGCCCATAGGCCACACACAGCCCTCTGCACTATGTTTTATGGACTTTGGGTAAAAACAGATTTAAAACTGTGCCATTGCTTTTGTGGTTCTTTGGAAAAAGTGGAACTAAAAATGTGTGCTGTGGGGACTTCTGGTGGCCACAACTAAAAGAGCTCTCTGGAGGGCAGAAGAGCAGGCATTTTCCTCCTTACACTAAATCTGTTTATGTGCTACTGGACAGTTTGAGAAAATATATTATTTGTGAGTTTAAAGAGACAGTATATACCAATTTTCATATAACTGCATGTAATAGACACTACTATAAAGAACAATATGCACAGATGCTGATCTAAAAATCCAGTATAAAACCTTTTAAAAACTTACTTAGAAGCTCGCAGTTTAGCACTTTTGATTAGGTTGACTGTAACACCCTGTGAAAGCAGACCCCCCCTTCCTCTGCATATGAAAATACCCTTTACACAAACAGGAGCAAGCTGGAGTAGTTATACATCAGTATACTCCTAGAAATTTGGGGCTTGGTTAGGAGTCTTAAAATCAACACAATGTTATTTAAAAATAAGCAAAACTATATACATTTTTACAAAATAAAAACCTGTATGGGCTATATAAATGGATCATCTACAAAACATGTATGCAAAGAAAAATCTAGTGTATAATGTCCCTTTTTAATACATTTTTGTTTTGTGCCATTAAAGGGACATACAAGTCAAAATTAAACATCCATGGTTCAGATAGAGCAGTGGTGGTCCACGAGAAGATGTTGGTGGTCCTTGACACCATCAAGCAGGAATTAATCTCAGCTGATGGTGTCACCCCCGTTGTGCCGCAACTCCCTACAGTGCCTGGCTGGACATCAGTGAAAACTGATGAAGAAGTTAAATTACAATCTCCCTACGCACGTTGCGTAGTTAGATTGTATTTTTAACTCCTCCCGCCCGGCGCGCTGCTCAGAGAAAGATGCTTCCATTCTAAAGCCAGCAGAGGTTGGTATAGTCTTGGCTTGAAATAGTGGACATAAAGTATATAAAAAAAAAAAAAAAAAATCTTAATTTTTTTTTCTCTTATTTCATTTATTTTCTTCCCTTTACCTGTCTCTTTGTAGTAGTTTTCCTATTTCCTTTAGATTGACTTGCATCACTGTTTGTCTTCCTCCCCTCCATCTTCTTTTTTTTAAAATTAAATATTAATTATTTTTAATTCTAATAATTTTCCTGTGCACAAAATTCCAGTAACTGCCATCCAGCAGATCAGCCATATCCCACCGGTATTATAATTGTCAGTAACATCAGTCGTGGTTAGCTCACATCCATATTTAGAGCTTTCTGATATAAACTTAAAGGGACACTGAACCCAATTTTTTTTCTTTCGTGATTCGGATAGAGCATGACATTTTAAGCAACTTTCTAACTTACTCCTGTTATCAAATTTTCTTTATTCTCTTGGTATCTTTATTTCAAATGCAAGAATGTAAGTTTAGATGCCGGCCCATTTTTATTGAACAACCTGGGTTGTCCTTGCTGATTGGTGGATACATTCATCCACCAATAAAAAGTGCTGTCCAGAGTTCTGAACCAAAAAAAAAAAAGCTTAGATGCCTTCTTTTTCAAATAAAGATAGCAAGAGAACGAAGAAAAATTGATAATAGGAGTAAATTAGAAAGTTGCTTAACCCCTTAGTGACCGAGGACGTGCAGGGTACGTCTGAAAAAAAAGGCAGTTAACGCCTGACGACGTACCCTGCACGTCCTCGGCTAAAGTGAGTGCTGGAAGCGATCAAGATCGCTTCCAGGCACTATTACAGTACTGCAGGGATGCCTCGATGTCTGAGCATCCCTGCAGTGCTGTTACGGAGTGCCGGGACCGGAGCGATCACTCCCCCTTGAGTGATCACTTCCGGTTTTGCTCCACGTGGAGCCCGGCAGTGCAGCAGAGCATCGGAAGCGATCGGACACACTTCCGATGCTCTGCTAGTGTGCTAAGTGCCTCGGTGGGTCGAGGCACTTAGTTAGTATATAAATAAAATTAAAAATTTAAAAAAAAAAATATTATATAATATTAAAAAGCCCCACATATAGCGCCCCCCCCCTCCCCCATGAGGCTTCCAAAATGGCGATGCCCGGTGCATCATGGGGCATCTGGGGGTGTCCCTAGCCTGTCTCACCATAGGGGCAAGCTAGGGTCACCCAATCTGAGCCTTCTTAGAAAAAAAAATAATAATAATAAAATACCCCATTTGTCTGATCATGTCAATATTTGTAAATATTGACTCTGATCAGTGTGGATCTCCCTCCCTCTCCTCACTTGCCATTTTGTTGGAGAAAGAGAGAGACCTGTATTTTAGCAGAGAGAGATTTATTTCTTTTATTTGTTAAAAAATTTAAAATCCAAAGGCTCTTTTCAGAGCCATTAACCCCTAGCTGCCAGTGATCACTATAAATCACTGGCAGTAGCACAGCTGCACTTTTTTTTGCTGTCTGTGCATTTTTTTAGGGGTTAATTTTTGTTGTATTTTTTTTTAAAAAACTCAAAGGCTCCTTTCAGAGCCATTTAGCTAATTTAATTTAATTTAAAGACTATTTAACCCCTAGCTTGCCAGTGATCGCTATACATCACTGGCATTAGCATAGCTGTAATTTTTTGCTGTCTGTGCATTTTTTAGGGGTTAATTTTTGTTGTTGTAATTTTTTAAAAACCTAAACGCTCCTTTCAGAGCCATTTAGCTAATTTAATTTAATTTAAATAGTATTTAACCCCTAGCTTGCCAGTGATCGCTATACATCACTGGCATTAGCATAGCTGTACATTTTTGCTGTCTGTGAATTTTTTTAGGGGTTAATTTGTGTTGTTGTAATTTTTTAAAAAACCAAAGGCTCCTTTCAGAGCCATTTAGCTAATTTAATTTAATTTAAAGAGTATTTAACCCCTAGCTTGCCAGTGATCGCTATAAATCACTGGCATTAGCATAGCTCTACATTTTTGCTGTCTGTGCATTTTTTTAGGGGTTAATTTTTGTTGTTGTAATTTTTTAAAAACCTAAACGCTCCTTTCAGAGCCATTTAGCTAATTTAATTTGATTTAAAGAGTATTTAACCCCTAGCTTGCCAGTGATCGCTATAAATCACTGGCATTAGCATAGCTGTACTTTTTTAAAAAAAAACCCAAAGGCCATTTAGTTAATTTAATTTAAAGAGTATTTAACCCCTAGCTTGCCAGTGATCGCTATAAATCACTGGCATTAGCATAGCTGTACTTTTTTTAAAAAAAACCCAAAGGCCATTTAGTTAATTTAATTTAAAGAGTATTTAACCCCTAGCTTGCCAGTGATCGCTATAAATCACTGGCATTAGCATAGCTGTACTTTTTTTAAAAAAAACCCAAAGGCCATTTAGTTAATTAATTAATTTTGGTTTTCTGTGACAGATACAAAAATGTCACAGAAAAGATATAGTGTTGAGGAGGCGTATGCCATCCTTGCGTCAGAGTCAGATGCCTCTATGTCTGACTCAGACCCCAATTTTGACCCTGCCATATGCTCAGATACATCATTAGATGCAGTCTCAACTGATAGTGATGTATCTGTGGCTGCTAGCCCCCCTGCCAGCCCCCCTGCTAGCCCCCCTGCCAGCCCCCCTGCTAGAAGGAGGCGTGTTGCTGCCATTGCCGCTGAAGAGTGGGTAACGCCTCATCTCCAGAGGCCAGATATCCCACCCTTCACAGCAAATGCTGGCATAAATATAGATGTGGCAGGTTTTAGCCCCCAACAGTTTCTGGAGGTGTTTCTGGGTGATGATGTATTGGGGAACATTGTCGCCCAAACTAATTTATATGCCCATCAGTACCGTGCTGCAAAGCCTGAAACATATTTGGCAAAGCAGCAATGGGCCCCCATCAATGTGCCAGAATTTAAAAAATTCTGGGCATTGACTATGCTGATGGGCATCATAAAGAAACCCTCCGTTCGCTCCTACTGGAGCAGTAGCCCCATCTGCTCTACCCCCATTTTCTCCCAGAGTATGTCGAGGCAGAGATATGAAATGATTCTTCATTTCATGCACTTCAGCGACAACAGCCTGTGCCCCCCTAGGGAGCATCCCCAATTTGACAGGCTGTATAAAATCCGCCCCCTGATTACCCACTTTTCTGCCAGGTTTGCAGAGGCTTATACACCTGGAAGGAATATATGCGTTGATGAATCCCTGATGAAGTATAAGGGAAGGCTGGGATTCAAGCAGTATATTCCTTCCAAGCGCTCCAGGTATGGGGTAAAGGTGTATAAGCTCTGTGAGAGCGAGACTGGGTATACTCAGGCCTTCCGGGTGTATGAGGGAAAGGATAGCCACCTTGACCCTCCAGGTTGCCCAGAACATATGGGAACCACTGGCAAGATTGTCTGGGACCTGATATTACCCCTAATGAACAAAGGGTATCACTTGTACTTAGACAATTTTTATACAAGTGTCCTTTTGTTCAAGCTACTGTATTGCTTTGATACAGTAGCTTGCGGTACTATTAAAAAGAACCGCAAAGGTTTCCCAGGACAACTTGTACGCACCCGGCTACGAAGGGGGGAGACCTCTGCTCTGCGCCAAGAGGAGCTGTTGGCACTGAAGTACAGAGACAAGAAGGATGTATACCTTCTTACCACCATCCACACAGAGAGGACGGTGGCGGTCTCTGTACGTGGCAGAGCTGAGATCATAAGGAAGCCAGTGTGCATCAAATCTTATAACCGGCATATGGGTGGGGTTGATCTGGCAGATCAGCTGCTGCAGCCCTACCTAATTATGCGGAAGACAAGGGCCTGGTACAAAAAGGTTGCAATTTACCTAATGCAGATTGCAACCCACAACGCTTTTTTGTTGTTCAAAAAAGCAAACCCCGGAATGAAACTGACTTTTTTACAATTTCAGCTCCAGATCATTTCGGGGATTTTGTACCATGATGCACCTGCTCCCCGGGCGGTGATGGGAGAGAGCAGAGTTGGGGCTACTCATTTTATTTTTAAAATCCCCCCTACTGCCGCAAAGCAGAGACCACAAAAAAAATGCAGAGTCTGTACCAAGAGGGGGCAGAGAAGGGACACTGTATATCACTGTCCTGATTGCCCTGGACAGCCTGGACTCTGCATTGGGGACTGCTTCAAGCGGTACCATACAATGGTCAATTTTTAAAAAATAAATAAATTTGCTGTTATTTTTTTTTGTTATGTTTACTGTTAAATTTTTTGTTATTTTTTTACTTTTAATATGCCAGATTTTTACATTTCACTAATATATTTTTTTTTCTAAAATGGGGCTGTTCTTTTTTTTTTTTTTTACAAAAACCCCTGTCAAACCTATGCATGGGGACATAGGTGTACTCAGGGTGCCTAGCAGAAAACAACCTGTAGTATTTTTTTTGCACTAACTTACAACAGTCTCTCCTAAATCATAGTCAAAAAGCAATGTGTGTGTAAAAATGAAAATTGAAAAAATGCCACCATACACTTTCTCCAATTTTTTTAGCTAAAACAGTTACTTCAAATGCATCAAAGCACACCATATACAATACCTTGGGGTGTCAACATTTCAAAAATATGCACATTCATGGCAATAAATAAAAGTGGGGTTTACAATAGGCCCCAAACTAAAGATAGGCCTATCAGAAGAAATACTCTCACTTAATAACTAAAATCACAAGTCATAAAATTGTAACATAACCTTCCCAAAATCCTGGCAAACCTATGCATGGGGGGCATAGGTGTACTCAGGGTGCCTAGCAGAAAACAACCTGAAGTATTTTTTTGCACTAACTTACAACAGTCTCTCCTAAATCATAGTCAAAAAGCAATGTGTGTGTAAAAATGAAAATTGAAAAAATGCCACCATACACTTTCTCCAATTTTTTTAGCTAAAACAGTTACTTCAAATGCATCAAAGCACACCATATACAATACCTTGGGGTGTCAACATTTCAAAAATATGCACATTCATGGAAACAAATAAATTGGGGTATGTTAAAATACCCCCAAAAAGACAATAGGCAAAGAAAATATGTTAAATGTGAAAAAAAAATCACAAACGCATGTTGGACATTTGGCATTACACCCCCCGAACAAGCCAAGAAACTTATGCATAGGTGGTATCACTGTACTCAGGAGATGTTGGTGAACACATATTGGGGTCTTCTTTGGCAGTAACACATAACAGGAGCTGAGAATTCATGTCTAAAGTACAATGTGTGTGAAAAATAACACACAAAAAATGACTGCCTAATAGTTTGACAAAGAATTAGTGCATGGAAAGTGTTAAAATACCAGCATTTGAAATACCCTAGGGTGTCTACTTTTCAAAAATATATGGTTTGATGGCGGTAAATTACATTGGCCGGCTTCAGAAATGTCCTACATAGGACATGGGTGCATGCGATGTGAAAATTCCAAATTGAAAAACTGGAATGCGCCCCCTAAAAATAAGGCCTTTTTTGCCCCCAGAGAACCCAACACACCTATACATGGGTGGTATCACTGTACTCAGGAGATGTTGTTGAATACATATTGAGGTTTTTTTTGGCAGTAACACATAACAGGGACTGAGAATATATGCCTAAAGTACAATGTGTGTGAAAAATAATGCAAAAAAATGACTACCTAAAAGTTTGACAAAGACTAGTGGTTGAATTAGTGCATGGAAAGTGTTAAAATACCAGCATTTGAAATACCCTAGGGTGTCTACTTTTCAAAAATATATGGTTTGATGGGGGTAATTTACATTGGCCGGCTTCAGAAATGTCCCAAATAGGACATGGGTGCATGATGACAGATGTGAAAATTCCAAGTTGAAAAACTGGAATGCGCCCCCTAAAATTAAGGCCTTTTAGCCCCCAGAGAACCCGACACACCTATACATCGGGGGTATCACTGTACTCAGGAGATGTTGTTGAATACATATTGAGGGTTTTTTTGGCAGTAACACATAACAGGGACTGAGAATATATGCCTAAAGTACAATGTGTGTGAAAAATAATGCAAAAAAATGACTACCTAAAAGTTTGACAAAGACTAGTGGTTGAATTAGTGCATGGAAAGTGTTAAAATACCAGCATTTGAAATACCCTAGGGTGTCTACTTTTCAAAAATATATGGTTTGATGGGGGTAATTTACATTGGCCGGCTTCAGAAATGTCCCAAATAGGACATGGGTGCATGATGACAGATGTGAAAATTCCAAGTTGAAAAACTGGAATGCGCCCCCTAAAATTAAGGCCTTTTAGCCCCCAGAGAACCCGACGCACCTATACATGGGGGGTATCACTGTACTCAGGAGATGTTGTTGAATACATATTGAGGTTTTTTTTGGCAGTAACACATAACAGGGACTGAGAATATATGCCTAAAGTACAATGTGTGTGAAAAATAATGCAAAAAAATGACTACCTAAAAGTTTGACAAAGACTAGTGGTTGAATTAGTGCATGGAAAGTGTTAAAATACCAGCATTTGAAATACCCTAGGGTGTCTACTTTTCAAAAATATATGGTTTGATGGGGGTAATTTACATTGGCCGGCTTCAGAAATGTCCCAAATAGGACATGGGTGCATGATGACAGATGTGAAAATTCCAAGTTGAAAAACTGGAATGCGCCCCCCCAAAATTAAGGCCTTTTAGCCCCCAGAGAACCCGACACACCTATACACGGGGGGTATCACTGTACTCAGGAGATGTTGTTGAATACATATTGAGTTTTTTTTTGGCAGTAACACATAACAGGGACTGAGAATATATGCCTAAAGTACAATGTGTGTGAAAAATAATGCAAAAAAATGACTACCTAAAAGTTTGACAAAGACTAGTGGTTGAATTAGTGCATGGAAAGTGTTAAAATACCAGCATTTGAAATACCCTAGGGTGTCTACTTTTCAAAAATATATGGTTTGATGGGGGTAATTTACATTGGCCGGCTTCAGAAATGTCCCAAATAGGACATGGGTGCATGATGACAGATGTGAAAATTCCAAGTTGAAAAACTGGAATGCGCCCCCTAAAATTAAGGCCTTTTAGCCCCCAGAGAACCCGACACACCTATACATGGGGGGTATCACTGTACTCAGGAGATGTTGTTGAATACATATTGAGGTTTTTTTTTGGCAGTAACACATAACAGGGACTGAGAATATATGCCTAAAGTACAATGTGTGTGAAAAATAATGCAAAAAAATGACTACCTAAAAGTTTGACAAAGACTAGTGGTTGAATTAGTGCATGGAAAGTGTTAAAATACCAGCATTTAAAATACCCTAGGATGTCTACTTTTCAAAAATATATGGTTTGATGGGGGTAATTTACATTGGCCGGCTTCAGAAATGTCCCAAATAGGACATGGGTGCATGATGACAGATATGAAAATTCCAAGTTGAAAAACTGGAATGCGCCCCCTAAAATTAAGGCCTTTTAGCCCCCAGAGAACCCGACACACCTATACATGGGGGGTATCACTGTACTCAGAAGTTGTTGTTGAACACATATTGAGGTGTTTTTGCTCAGTAACATATAACAGGAACTGAGAATCCATGCCTAAAGTACAATGCGTGTGAAAAATAACACACCAAAATGACTACCCAAAAGTTTGACAAAGACTGGTGGTTGAATTAGTGCATGCAAAGTGTTAAAATACCAGCATTTGAAATACCCTAGGGTGTCTACTTTTTAAAAATATATGGTTTGATGGGGGTAATTTGCATTGTCCGGCTTCAGAAATGTCCCAAATAGGACATGGGTGCATGACGACAGATGTGAAAATTCCAAATTAAAAAACTGGAATGCGCCCCCTAAAAATAAGGCCTTTTAGCCCCCAGAGAACCCAACAGACCTATACATGGGTGGTATCACTGTACTCAGGAGATGCTGCTGAAGACATATTGGGGTGTTATTTGGCAGTAACCCTTAACGTTCTCAGTAAATGTATTCTTGAATTGCTATTTTGTCAAAAAATCACCATTTTTTTTTTTTTTTTTCAAACTTTGGCATAGATTGGTGGTAAAATAGTTGCATGGAAAGATTCAAAATACTCCATGTTTAATACCTTAGGTTGTGTTCTTTTAAAAAATATATATATGTGAAGGGTTAATCAGGGATTCCTGACAGATATCAGTGTTCCAATGTAACTATCGCTAATTTTTTAAAAATTTTTTGGAAATAGCAAAGTGCTACTTGTACTTATTGCCCTATAACTTGCAAAAAAAGCAAAGAACATGTAAACATTGAGTATTTCTAAACTCAGGACAAAATTTAGAAACTATTTAGCATGGGAGTTTTTTGGTAGTTGTTGAAGTGTAGGAGATTTTGAGGGTCAAAGTTAAAAAAGTGTTTTTTTTTTCAATTTTTTCCTCATATTTTATAAAATTTTTTATAGTAAATTATAAGATATGATGAAAATAATGGTATCTTTAGAAAGTCCATTTAATGGCGAGAAAAACGGTATATAATATGTGTGGGTACAGTAAATGAGTAAGAGGAAAATTACAGCTAAACACAAACACCGCAGAAATGTAAAAATAGCCTTGGTCCCAAACGGACAGAAAATGGAAAAGTGCTGCGGTCATTAAGGGGTTAAAATTGCATGCTCTATCTGAATCACGAAAGAAAAGAAAAAAAATGGGTTCAGTGTCCCTTTAATCTATGACTCCAAGGTCTGTCCATGATCATAAGTAGTTTTGAATAATTCCTAACTGGGGAGGTAACTTGGAAGTCTTGTGGTCCTTTTAAACATAATTTAGTAACAAAAGTAAGATGAAAAGTATCTTAAAACTATATGCTCTATCTCAGGGGTCGCTAACCCTTCGGACCTAACTAGTATAACCATAGCTAAGTTTACATAATGTGTGTGTGTGTGTGTATATATATAATTTACACATTTTTAAGAATTATTTTTTTAAAATTAACTAACTAAATGACAGAACTGAGAGAATAATTCCAAATGACAGATGAAGGGTGAGTGCCAACTTTTGAACTGGAAACAGAGAGGCAGAAAGTGTGTGGGGGGATAGAATTCTCTTTGAATCCTTTGTTTAAAAGCATACCTAGGTAGGCTCAGGGGCAGCAGTGCTTAACTGAGAACTAGTAGGTGATTGGATATCTACACATGTCTCTTGTCAGTGACTCTCCAGTTATGTTCCGCTACCTTCCAGTAGTGCATTGTAACTCTGGAGCTAACTTTAAAGGAACACTAAAGTCAAAAATAAACTTTCATGATTTGTATAGAGCATGACATTTTAAACAACTCTCTAATTTACTACTATTATCAAATAAATGATCAAATCGTTATTTTGTTGAAAAGCAGGGGATGTAAGCTCTGGAGCGTGCATATGTCTGGAGAACTATATGGCAGCAGTTCTGTAAGAAAGTTATCCATATGCAAGAGCACAAGAAGGGAGCACTATTTCCTGCCCTGTAGTACTGCAGACATCTACCTAGGTATCGGCAAAGAATACAATGGGGACAAAGCAAATTTGATAAAAGAAGTAAATTTGATATTTAAAAAAAACAAAAACATACGGTACTCTATCTGAATCATAAAATATTTTTGGGGGGTTTCATTAGGGTTGCCACCTCAGCCATGTTTCCCTGGACACTTATGAGATACACATGCTGCAGGGTGTGCAGGGAGGAACATGTATTGTGTTTCTGGACAGCACTATTCATATTCCTCCCTGCAAACCCTGCAGCATGTGTAACTTATAAGTGTTCTGTATTTTAAGGGACGGGTGGCAACCCTAGGTTTCATATCCCTTTTAACTATTAATTTACCTCCTTTTTACAGTGTTATATGAAAGCAATAGTGTAGTTTTAAAGTACTCTACCACAGTAGTTCATTTTCTTTATGCAATTTTATGACCCAGTAAGGTTTCTAAAACATTGATCTCTGGCCCTTGTGTTTTAGGAAGTTGGCCATCACTGGAATAAAACATTTCATAATTAGGGTTGCCAGGTGTCTAGTATTCAACCGGACTGTCCAGTATTTTAGCAGGCTGTCCAGTAAAATCTGCACAAAAATACTGGACACTTAAATGTCAGTTTTTAAAGTCCCTGAGTGTTAGCTAAATATAAAAGGCCTCATATGCAGAAATACATTACAAATATGGATCAGAAAGAAGGTTAAATTACCTCTCTCTCGCTCTCTATTTCTCTCCCAGCCAAAATTATTTTTTTTATATTACTGACAGTCAAGGGGTAAAATGACTGCTCAGTTGTGAAAACTATAATTTGGGGAGGGCATTGTGTGACCCCCACCTACCATTGTGCCCAGTCGCCAACAGATAGTCCACCTGGCAACCCTATTCATAGAGAGGCAAAATATGTGTATATACATTTTTTTTTTAGTTTATTTTTTTATTTAAATATTTTTTTAAAAAGTCTGTTAATCTTTGTATGAAATGCATTAGATGACGTGCTATCATTTAGACACAAGCAGTTTGTACTTTATGTATGGCAAAATTTGGAAAAAAATCAGAAAGGGAAATTGTGTTTTATAAATGTGTGTTTTCTATAATTTTCTGACAGTGAAATGCAGCAATTTAGAAATAAACATTATTCTGAGGAGTTTGAGTGCAATGATCCTTGACTGGGGATTGTATGGTGGAAATAACTATACTGTGATTACTGCCACCTGTGGCATGTCAAACTCTGGGTTAAGGTTGTGCATGTTCCTATGTAATTAAAGGGTCATTGTAGTAAAAAAAAAATTGTAATCAAAAAAGGTCTTTTTAAAATGTATTACTTTTTTTAAGTGTTTTAAAAAAAACAACTACTTATTTTCAGGAGGATGGATTTGTTTTAACCACTTAATGACCAGCAATGTACCCTGTACGTCACTGGCCTTTTCTATATTTCTATAGGGATTGCTTTTTCAATAACATGGAAGCCTGCAGAAGGGAGACGGGGTCTCATAGTGCCATCTTGTCACTCACGGCAAGACCCGCGCTATTATAAGCCGAAAATCCCAACTTACAGGTTCTTCATGGTTGTTAAGGGGTTAAAGTTACCACAATTTAATAGCATAGCATACCTAGGTTGGTTCAGGAGAAGCAATGCACTACTGGAAGATAGCTGCTGATTGGTGGCTGTATATATATATATATATATATATATATATATATATATATATATATACATACCTACATACACACAGTATATGCCTCTTGTCACTGGTTTACCAAATGTGTTGAGCTAGCTCCCGTTAATGCGTTGCTGCTCTTTGCAAAGGATACCACCAGAATGAATGAAGCAAATTTTATAATCAAGGTAAACCTGAAAGTTTTTTTTTTAAATTGTATGCTCTATTTGAATCATGAAAGGAAAGAATAATGGGTTGATGTCTATTTCTCAAATTTGCATGTTTATTTTATAGCATTTTTGCTGTGAAGAAAAGTCATGTTATTTTTGCAGGCACAAATTCATAGTATTGAGAACTCCAAAACCAATATGTCATAATATCTGCAAAATAGAAAAACGCCCAACATAAACCTCTAAAAGAGCATGACATTGTGAATGGATTAATGGAATTAATTCACCAAAAACTCCCATTAAAGTTACAAATATACAGTCTCATGCTACATAGTTAAAAACTAAGAGGCCTATCTATCAACCTCCGTATGGAACTTGAGGACTTGTGTTTCTGGTGAGCCTTCTTTAGACCGCTGCTCCATAACCTGTCCGCCTGCTCTGAGGAGGCAGACAGACATCGGCGCAATTCAACCCGATCGAATACGATCAGGTTGATTGACACCCCCCTGCTAGCGGCCGATCGGCCGCAAATCTGCTGGGGGCGGCGTTGCACCAGCAGTTCACAAGAGCTTCAGGATGAATAACCTTTTAGATTGTAATATCTTAAATAGAAAACTATCTTTAGATGCGTTTTATTAAAAAAAAAAAAAAAAATCCTTAAAATTTACAAAATTTTTTATTTCTATGTTGTGTCTTAAAAATATATTACAATTTTTTTGTGATGTTTCTGTACTGAGGGAAAAAGGTTATGCTTGTGGAGTACGTTATTGTACAACAATAAAAAGGTGGGGAATCTGCTTATTAGCCAGTGAGCCGTCAGTACTTAAAGGGACAGTGCACGCAGTGGATAAGAATATATTGTTTTTTTAAGCTGGTGCAGTAACAACCCTTTTAAAAAGTGCTCCCTCACCCCTCTGTCGGTTAGTTTCTATTGATGACTCTTGTTAACAGCTTTTCTGTAGCCATTACTGCAATATTACAATTTTTAGTATAAGTGGGGGTTTCAGTGGGGAAAAATAACTATTCCAATTTACATAAAAAAGGTAACGGAACTATTTGTAAACAATTTTAATACACTCCAGCAGGTGCTGTGTGTGTGTGTGTGTATGTATATATATAAATATATATATATATATATATATATATATATATATATATATATATATATATATATATATATATATATATATATATAATATATATATATATATACATACACACACGATATAAAAAGTCTACACACCCCTGTTAAAATGACATCTGTGATGTAAAAAAATTAGACAAAGATAAATCATTTCAGAACGTTTTCCACCTTTAATGTGACCTATAAACTAAGCAACTCAATTGAAAAACAAACTGAAATCTTTTAGGTGAAGGGAAGTAAAAATAAAATAATACGGTTGCATAAGTGTGCACACCCTTAAACTAATACTTTGTTGGAGCACCTTTTGATTTTATTACAGCACTCAGTCTTTTTGGGTATGAGTCATCAGCATGGCACATCTTGACTTGGCAAGATTTGCCCACTCTC